>NC_088409.1:25053958-25128630 GCF_034236695.1 Oncorhynchus nerka
GAGACAGAGACAGGAGACAGAGACGGAGACAGAGAGACGGAGACAGAGAGAGGGAGACAGAGAGAGGAGACAGAGAGACGGAGACAGAGAGAGGGAGACAGAGAGACAGGAGACAGAGAGAGGGAGATGGAGACAGAGAGAGGGAGACAGAGAGACGGAGACAGAGAGACGGAGACTGAGAAGGGAGACAGAGACAGAGAGACGGAGACAGAGAGACGGAGACAGAGAGAGGAGACGGAGTCAGAGAGACGGAGACAGGAGACGGAGAGAAAGACTGAGACAGAAAGACGGAGACGGAGACAGAGGAGACGGAGACAGAGAGACGGAGACAGAAAGACAGAGACAGAGAGACAGAGAGAGGAGACGGAGACAGAGAGACGGAGACTGAGAGAGAGACGGAGACAGGAGACAGAAAGACGGAGACAGAGAGACTGAGACAGAAAGACGGAGACAGGAGACAGAGAGACGGAGACAGAGAGAGACAGGAGACGGAGACAGAAAGACGGAGACGGAGAGAGGAGATGGAGAGAGGGAGACGGAGACAGAAAGACGGAGACAGAGACAGAGACGAGAGAGAGGGAGACGGAGACAGACGGAGACAGAGAGACGGAGACAGAGGAGACGGAGACAGAAAGACTGAGACAGAACGGAGACGGAGACAGAAAGACGGAGACAGAGAGACTGAGACAGAAAGACTGAGACAGAGAGACGGAGACAGAGAGACGGATACAGGGAGACGGAGACAGAGAGAGGGAGACAGAAAGACGGAGACAGAGAGACGGAGACAGAGAGAGGGAGACGGAGACAGACGACGGAGACAGAGAGACTGAGACAGAGAGAGGGAGACAGAGAGACGGAGACCGAGAGAGGGAGACAGAGAGACCGAGAGAGGGAGATGGAGACCGAGAGACGGAGACAGAGAGAGGGAGATGGAGAGTGGGAGACGGAGACAGAAAGACAGAGACAGAGAGACGGAGACAGAAGACAGAGAGACGGAGACAGAGAGACGGAGACAGAAAGACTGAGACAGAAAGACGGAGACGGAGACAGAAAGACGGAGACAGAGAGACTGAGACAGAAAGACTGAGACAGAGAGACAGAGAGACAGAGAGACGGAGACTGAGAGAGGGAGACGGAGACAGAAAGACGGAGACAGAGAGACTGAGACAGAGAGAGGGAGACGGAGTCAGAAAGACGGAGACAGAGAGAGGGAGACGGAGACAGAAAGACGGAGACGGAGACAGAGAGGGAGAGAGAGGAGACGGAGACAGAAAGACGGAGACAGAGAGACGGAGAGAAGAGACGGAGACAGAGAGACGGAGACAGAGAGGGAGACAGAAAGACTGAGACAGAAAGACGGAGACAGAAAGACGGAGACAGAGAGACTGAGACAGAAAGACGGAGACAGAGAGACGGAGACAGAGAGAGGGAGACAGGAGACGGAGACAGAGAGAGGGAGACAGAAAGACGGAGACAGAGAGACGGAGACAGAGAGAGGGAGACGGAGACAGAAGACGGAGACAGAGAGACTGAGACAGAGAGAGGGAGACAGAGAGACGGAGACGAGAGAGGGAGACAGAGAGGGAGAGAGAGGGAGATGGAGACCGAGAGACGGAGACAGAGAGACTGAGAGAGGGAGACGGAGAGAGGGAGACGGAGACAGAGAGACGGAGACAGAAAGACGGAGACGGAGACAGAAAGACTGAGACAGAGAGAGGGAGACGGAGACAGAAAGACGGAGACAGAAAGACTGAGACAGAGAGACGGAGACAGAGAGACGGAGACAGAGAGACGGAGACAGAGAGAGGGAGACAGAGAGAGGGAGACAGAGAGACGGAGACAGAGAGACGGAGACAGAGAGAGGGAGACAGAGAGAGGGAGACAGAGAGAGGGAGACAGAGAGACGGAGACAGAGAGACGGAGACAGAGAGAGGGAGACAGAGAGATGGGAGACAGAGAGAAGGAGACAGAAAGACTTAGAGGAGACAGAGAGAGGGAGACAGAGAGACGGAGACAGAGAGACTAAACAGAGAGGGAGACAGAGCGATTTGAGACAGAGAGACGGGGACAGAGAGAGGGAGACAGAGAGAGGGAGACAGAGAGATGTGAGACAGAGAGACTGAGACAGAGAGAGAGGGAGACAGAAAGACTGAGACAGAGAGAGGGAGACAGAGAGACTGAGACATTAACATGGAGGGAGACAGAGAGAGGGAGACAGAGAGACTGTGTGAGACAGAGAGACTGAGACAGAGAGACTGAGACAGAGAGACTGAGAACAGGGAGGGAGACAGAGAGAGGAAGACAGAGAGAGGGGAGACAGAGAGACTGAGACAGAGAGAGGGAGGAGACAGAGAGTGAGACAGAGAGACTGAGACAGAGGGAGACAGAGAGAGGGAGACAGAGAGAGGGAGACAGAGAGACAGAGAGAGGGAGAAAGAGACGGAGACAGAGAGTAAACGATGGCTGTTCAGGGAATGTTATTGTTGGGTGTGTTACTTGCCATAGCATCACATTAAAAGTCCATTTACAATGGGGTCAATGAAAAAGCTTACTTGACTTAGAGGAAACCAGGGAGGGGGAGGAATTCACACTCGTTTCCAAAAATAAGTTTTGCCCGTTCCTTCGGATTTGTGTTACACCACTACTGAGAGGGGAGGAGGGGAAAGTTCTGGAGGATGTGAATGGAAGGCTTGAGGTTGAGGAGGAGAAAAAGACTGAAGAGAAGAGGGGGAGGAAATATGGTTTTCATTAACATGGATACGGCGCCTGGTGCTGGTGACCGTTTTACTGTGTGGTCTGAGAAAGAGAGAGAGAGTTGCAAAGGGTTGCTGACAGACATCTGTTCAGAAAGAGAGGGAGGGAAAGGGTTGGGAGGGAAAGGTGGAGTACAGTAGAGGGAGGGAGGGGGGAGGGAGGGAGGGGGGGAGGGAGGTGGGGAAAGGTGGAGTACAGTAGAGGGGGGAGGGAGGGAGGGAAGGTAGCAGGATTGTAGTGTGGAGGGAAGTAGAAGTTGGTATCGAGCATGAGCCCTTAGATCTGTGATCCCTTCAGAAAATAAAGAAAGACGGAGGAAGGAAGGAATGATACCTTTTTAAAGAATTTGAAAAGAGTTTTCCAGTAAGTGCAGGCATTCTTGGAAAGGGCTGCTCTGCTGAGTATGATTGGTCCCCTGGGGTTCTGTTCAGTGAGGTCATCAGTGAGGTCATCATCTGAATCATCTCCTGAGTGACTTTACTGCCATCTGCTTCATACACACACACACACACACACACACACACACACACACACACACACACACACACACACACACACACACACACACACACACACACACACACACACACACACACACACACACACACACACACACACACACACACACACACACACACACCATACACACCATACAAACACACACCGTACACATGCGGCTAGGGAAATTGTATTGCAGCATTTTCTTCCGGACTTTGGACGGAGAGAGCGGAGGAAAGAGAGGGAGCTGACTCCAGTTGTATTGTTTAGTATAGTGTTGGGTTGCCAGGCTGGGTGATGCTGTGGTCAGCTGCAGTGGAGAACAGGATATTTAGCTGGTGTCTTTTGTCGTCTGTTATAAGCATTATAGTAAGTGCCATAGAGGCAGTATAGTTTCTGTGTTTTCACGTTCTTGTAAAGTACTTTACATTTGGATTGTCATTCGGTTGTTTTTCAGTAAAGCTGACAGAGACTCCTGTTGTTGTATTGCTGCTACTAATGTCTGATGTCAGTGAAATAACCTCTTTCTCTGTCTGTTTCTCTCTTTCACTCCATCCTTCTCAGTTCAAGTCTGACTGACTGACAGACAGAGAGGGACAGAGTGCTGGACAGTTGGGTCAAGAAAGCCTTTTGATATTTAATCTCTAGACAATACCTGTTCCCTTCCACCCTGGGTGCTGCACCCCCCACCCCTCCCCCCTCACATCTCTGATGGACCAGAGAGCGAAGGGGGGCCCATCTCTACCTCCACCATCCTCACTGCCTCTCCTCCCCACAGCCCCACCACAGCAGTACCCAGAGAAAGAGGTAGGCGGTGGGACGAGGAAGAGGATAGAGAAGGAAGGAGGTGGTGCAGTACTGGAGGTGCTCATTGAGGGGTGCTGTGGTGCTGCAGGGCAGAGACAGCTCCCATTCCCAGGCAGAGAGAGGAGCTGCACTGAGGGCAATGTGAGGCTGAGGATCGGAGTCCAAACGGCCAAACGCACCAAGAAACCCCCCAGGACCCTGGAGGGCTACGAGTGTAAACCCACCATCAGGACGTACCAGAGGCCTAGGAGGGGGAGTCAGGAGGGAGGGGGGAGTGGGCAGGGGAACCGTCCTCAGGAGGAGGGGGACGGAGAGCAGAACCAGGGGTCAGACCCCAGCACCACCAAGACCAGGAAGATACACTCCTCTCCTCGCCTCCGTCTTCATCATCATCATCATCAGCCCCTACAACCACCCCTCCCAGCCCAGCCAACCCTCAGACTGCGCCAGCCAAACAGGTAGGAAGAGAACCACCTCCACCTCACGGAATACCTGACTTTTTAACCACTTACTACTCATTTATTACATTGACTAGTACTTCAGTTCTGCTTTATATACCGGGTCCCCTACAAATCTCTCCAGTGGGAAGAACTATTCCCATTTGACACAATTCTATATTATTACACATTTATGTAGGCTTGTGCATGATATGCATTAGTGTTCAGTATGTGTGTTTCCTATTCATCCAGGCGTGTTATCCGGTCCACAACACTCAGCGGTTCCTAATGCTTTCTAATAATAATAAGGTCAAGTGAGTGATTGTCTGGATAGAGGAACTTAAACAGCAGCAGCAGTGGTGCATTAGAATATAGAGAACAGGACTATTAATAGTCACACAGCACAGCAACTATTAGCAGCTGATCCAGACATTGGTCCATCAGCTCTTATGACAATCACCCACCCCAGAGAGTAGATTATTGCTTTAGCTGCAAACACCAGTCAGGCTGCAACAACGCAGCTCCCAAATTACAGGACAAGCATGAAATCTCAAGCCTCCTCATCTCTATTCGTGGCCATTTATAGCTACCAATAGCACAGCTGCCTTTCTCTCTAGTTCTCTCTCTACCCTGTCTCTTTCTCTCTGTCTATTTTTACCTCTCCTCTTTTCACTACCTGCTCTCATTTCTCTTTCTCTCCACCTCTCTCTCTCTTTCTCGATCGCTCAATTTCTCCTCTTGCTGGGTCAACCTCATTTCAGTCTCCATCACCTCAGCTTCTCTCCTCATGTGTCCTAATTTCTCTCTTTCTCTCGCTCTCTCCTCTTCTCTCTCGCTCTCTCTTTTCCTCTCTCTTCCTCTCTTTCTGTCTCTTTCTGTTTTCCTCTCTCATTCTCTTTCCTCTCCAACAGGCTTGCTCTCCCAACCCTTACTGTTTTCTCTCTCTGTCTTCCTTTAGCTGTCTTCCAACAGGCTTGCACCAGCACACCACCCTACTGTTTCTCTCTCTCTGTCATTGTGTCCTTTAGCTGTCTTCCAACAGGTTTGCACCAGCACCCCACCCTTACTGTTTCTCTCTCTCTGTCATTGTGTCCTTTAGCTGTCTTCCAACAGGCTTGCACCAGCACCCCACCCTTACTGTTTCTCTCTCTCTGTCATTGTGTCCTTTAGCTGTCTTTTACTGTTTCTCTGTCATTGTGTCTCTGTCATTGTGTCCTTTAGTCACTGTCTTCCAACAGGCTTGCACCAGCACCCCACCCTTACTGTTTCTCTCTCTCTGTCATTGTGTCCTTTAGCTGTCTTTCCAACACCCTTACTGTTTCTCTCTCTTGTCATTGTGTCCCAGCTGCAACCCCACCCTTACTGTTTCTCTCTCTCTGTCATTGTGTCCTTTAGCTGTCTTCCAACAGGCTTGCACCAGCACCCCACCCTTACTGTTTCTCTCTCTCTGTCATTGTGTCCTTTAGCTGTCTTCCAACAGGCTTGCACCAGCACCCCACCCTTACTGTTTCTCTCTCTCTGTCATTGTGTCCTTTAGCTGTCTTCCAACAGGCTTGCACCAGCACCCCACCCTTACTGTTTCTCTCTCTTGTTGGCTCTCCTTTTCCCTCCCTCTTTCTCTTTCCTCTCCCTGTCCTCTCTCTGACCCACTAATGCTAATGAACTATGCAGCTCTGAAACACATTACATTTACATACCTCTACTTCCTTGTTAGCAAGGGCACAATGCTGTAAATTATTAGAAAATAGCAATTGTGTAATACATTAACAGAACTCTATCATAGGTCTAACCGGGATTCTTTTGGAGAAATATTTCTTAAAAATATTTTTGATTATATGAAAATCTTTACCTGTAAATTACCTAGATCTTTTCTGATAGATGACATAATAAATTACCAATCTGATCTGATAACAATGTGTTTATAACCATGTTTTCATCCCAGCAGGTCCCTGTGAACCTGGGCTATAAGAAGTCAGACACCCTAACGGAGAAACCAAGGCACCCTGACCCACCTGATGCCCACAGCAAACTACCCTCACCTGCCCAAATGGACCAGGCAACCCCCTCTACCCCACAGCTTCATCCCCCATTCCCCCTCCCTCATCACCCCATTCCCCCTTGGTAAAGGACCCTAGCGGTGAGGCAGGTGAGGGAGGTATGCTGAATGGGGGAGTACCTACAGTCACCTGCCATCCTACCAGACTCACAAAGGTCAAAGGTCGCAAACAGAACTGTTCTTCCTCAGCCGCCCCCACTAACGTGAACTCAACAACAAGACCTCCAGCCTCCAGCCCCCATCAGGCTGACCTTGCAGCCCAGGACAGGACTACAGGCTTCAGCTGCCCTCCTACACCACCTCCATTCACAACCCTACTTCCAGACCAGAGAGGAGCCCCAGTGGCTGATGGGAGACTGAGTCCTGCTGCCTCCCTCACCAGCCTGAGCAGGGGACCATTACTACCATCCTCTGTGGGAAATGAGAGAGGGAAGGAGGAGAAAGCCAAGAAGAAGAAAGAGAAAGATGACAAAGCGAGGGGTGAGAAAGGGAAGGGTAAGAGAGGGGAGAAGGGGAGAGGGAAGGAGGACAGAGGGAGGAATGAGAGTCCAAAGATGGACAGAGATGAGAGAGGGAAGGAGGGAACTGGGATGGATGAGAGCAGGAAGGAGGAGAGAAATGGGGACGAGGACAAGGAAAGAGAGAAGCCCAGAGACTTGAGGATGAATAAATCGCCCTCTTCTACAAAGTGTCAGATGTCTGAGGTTCAGAGCAGGAAGACAGGTACACCCAGCCCAGACCTGACCAGCAGAACAGGGGAATCAGATGATACTGGTGCCCCCTCAAGACCCACCGCCTCTCCCTCCAACCCATCCACTGCCTCCTCTCCTCTCACTTCCCTCCCTCCTCCCTCTCGCTCTGTCCACTCTTCCTCTCCTACCTCCCCCCGAGAGCAGGACAGCCGTCCGCTGAAGAAGCGTAAAACCCGACGGCCAAGCTGGACCAGGCTGGTGAACCGGGCACAGAGACTGGTAGAGAACCCAGATAGCCGCCAAGATGCCCCCTTAGTTGCCCCACAGACCCCCACTACCCCCCAGACATCCCCCACTACCCCCCAGACACCCGCAACTACCAACTCACCCAACCTTCGGTCAGCTGAGTCATGCCTAGCCCCCTCCGTTCCCCCACCCTCCAGTCCGTCCTCCCTCTCCCTCTCCCCTCTACCTCTACCCCTGTGAGACCCAGACCAGCAGGGCGACCCCCATCCCCCACCCAGTCTCACCTGTTGACCTCTGACCCTATCCCTTTACCTGGACCTGACCGTCCCTTCAATCAGGCCAGAAAAAGGGGTCGCCCCAAATCCCAAACCTGGAGCTTGGACAAACCCCAACCCAGACACTCCCCCTAAACCTACCCAAGCTGAGATGCTCCCTCATGGGCATGATGAGACTCCGGACCCCCAT
This sequence comes from Oncorhynchus nerka, assembly GCF_034236695.1. Classification (NCBI taxonomy): domain Eukaryota; kingdom Metazoa; phylum Chordata; class Actinopteri; order Salmoniformes; family Salmonidae; genus Oncorhynchus; species Oncorhynchus nerka. The sequence goes on from NC_088409.1 coordinate 25,061,914, forward strand.
GTGCTCAACCCAGTTCTGGATCACAGTCCCACCCTCACCAATCCCTCTAGCCCCAACCCCACGCCCAGGAAAAGAGGTCGCCCCAAACGGCTGCCCCCCTCCCCCCTCCTCCCCAAACAGACTCTCCAGGACCAGAACAGGGGTACACTGACCCCCTCTGGAGGTGAGGAGGGGGGTAAAGACGTCCCCTCTGAAAAGGGGAACAGGAAGCTGAGGATGAGGAGCATCATAGGAGAGATGAAGAGGAGGAAGAAGAGGAGGCTACTCAGGGAAATGCTTTCTGGGTGTGGAGGGGGGAAGGAGGGGAGAGGAAGAGAGGGAGGTAGAGAGAACTCTCGTGGGTGTGCAGGAGGGGTGTGTGGGTCGGCCACAGCACCCTCCCTGTCCTCCTCCTTTGGGGGTAAACTAGGTCCCCAGATCAACGTGAGTAAGAGGGGGACCATCTACATGGGGAAGAGGAGAGGACGCAAACCCAAAGCTCCAGCTAACTCTAACCCTGCCTCTCAGTCCACACTGTTCACCAGTCTCTCTAGTTCCTCTCTCTTCTCCTCTCCCCAGCCTCATCCTCCCCTCTCTCACCCATTCCCCTCCCCATCTCTCACCCACTCCAGTGGAGCCCAGAGCCCTTACAGTGATGGAGGCTGCACAGAACCTGCTCCCTCCCTCTTCCTCCCCCACACCTTCTCCCTCCCCTCACCCTCCTCCTCCTGCGCATCGCCACGTCCTCTCTCCTCCTCCTTCTCCTCCTGCTCATCCCTCTCTCCCTCCCTAAAGAGGAGTTCTCCAGGTCAGGGACGACATCCCCTCTTCCACCATCCCTCCAGCAGACTCTCTTCTCCTCCTCTTCCTCACCCTCTTTACCCCCATCTGCCTGTCTTCCCCACACACCTGAAAGAGGCCACACCCTCACCTATCAGTAAATCACACAGCAAGGAGATGTTGCCTAGTGATAGTGTGATTGGAATGGACCACAACACTATCTCAGAGAGGGGGGAGAGGAGGGGCCGAGGGAGGGGGTGTAACCATGGGAATGACCTCAGATGTCACCCGGTCAGTGTTCCGGACAGGTTTAGGGGTCAACCTGAAGGGTCAGAGACAACCCTCACCCTCCATGTTACTAGAACACCCCCCCCCTGTACCCTCACCCATCAGAGTGTCAGCCTCACCCCCCTCTGCCTCTCCCAGACATATGCCTCCTTCTGACTTAGTGGAACCCAGAGACCGACACAGGCACAGGCGGAGGGGGTACGAATGTCCCTATACCTGCCCCCCCTGTCCCTGCCTAGGGCACAACCAGCGCTCCCACCTGGACCTCTGCCCCTGCCTAGGGCACAACACACACAAGAGACAGAAACACAAACACAAGAGGAAGTACCAGCACCTGCTCATGCACGCGCACGACCCAGACTTCCTCTCTGAACTGGACGATCTCATTGGGCAGTTCAGCGAGGTCCGCATCGGTCGCCACCGTGATTGGGCCAGAGCTGGATTGGGGCAGGATCTCGATGAGAGTGGGGGAAAAGACGCCACTCTTCCTTATTGTCATCGCAAAATTTCCGCTCAAACGTTTACAGAATCAACTTGAGTGGATACTACTCGCCTCACCCCCTGTCTTACCCCCCTCACCCCTCCTTCTCCCCGCTCCACCCCCACCCCCACCCCCACCCCCCACGGCCTGCCTTATGGCAGCAGAAAGCCAGAGCTGAGGTTGAGGTGTGGCTGTCCCACCAAGCCCTGTGAGTCCTTAGACCAGGGTGACTGTGGCCAGAGGCGGAGGTGTGGCTGTCCCACCAAGCCCTGTGAGTCCTTAGACCAGGGTGACTGTGGCCAGGGGCGGAGGTGTGCCTTACAGGGTATCACAGGGCACCTCCACCCCTCCTCTCTCAGTACCCCCCTGGCCTCCTCCACCACCTCTTCCATCACCCCCATGCCTCTGGGTTTTGGCTACTACAGAGGCTATCCTCTGACCATGGCCCATTACCCAAACCCCCACCCCTCCTTTCCCCTGCCTCCCCCTCATCCCTACGCCCCCACCACCCCCACCTCCACCCCCCTCACCTCCTCCTCAACCCATCCAGGTTCCACAGGAGGAGGAGCAGGCAGCTGAGGGAGGCTGGGTTGGGTGGAGGTGGAGGTGAGGACGTGGGGGTTATGGGTGAGGGAAAGAGGGCCGGGGTCCGTTCCTGTCCAGCAGGGTCCATCCCTGGTCGGTCCTGTGTCTGTGGGGGGAGTGAACACAAGCTCAGACACAAACATCGTCACAGACAGCGTGATCGTGATGGAAAGGAAGAAGAGGATGAGAGAGTTGCCGGGTCACAGCTAAGGTCAGAGTTCACCACAGGATCAGGAGGAAGTAGAAAGACTGGAGGACAAGGGAGTGCTGGGTTGATGGAGTCTCCATGGCAACATAGGCATGGCAAATACCCGTCTTCTTTCTTCTCTGCTTCTGCTAAACCAGCCTCTTCATCATCATCATCAGAGATGCTCAAACACACACCCCTCACCTGTCTAGGCTCCTCTCACCTTTCCTCGTTTGGAGAGGGCTGGGGGGTTCGGCAGAACCCCTGGCTGAGGAGAGGGGGGCTGGGGGCAGGATTCAGACCCCTCGATCCCACCTGGGGCACTCTGACAGAAGGGCAGAGGACGGCCGCTGTGGGGGAGTCAGAGAGAGAGGCGGGGGAGAGACACACACCCTGTCACAGCACCTTCACCCCCCCGACACACACCAACCTCTTCACCTCCTCTGCCACCAGTGGGAGGGGCATGAGGAGCGGAAGAGACAATTGGAGACCAGGGAATCAAGACGGGTCACTGAGGAGTGAGGAGCCATCACAGACAGAGAGGAGAGGCACAGGTGAGACTGGGAGTGAGTGAGTGAGTGAGTGAGTGAGTGAGTGAGTGAGTGAGTGAGTGAGTGAGTGAGTGAGTGTGAGTGAGTGAGTGAGTGAGTGAGTGAGTGAGTGAGTGAGTGAGTGAGTGAGTGAGTGAGTGAGTGAGTGAGTGAGTGAGTGAGTGAGTGAGTGAGTGAGTGAGTGAGTGAGTGAGTGAGTGAGTGAGTGAGTGTTAGTGAAGCCAGGCACCCAGGCTAGACATACTACAGTGACAGCAGGTTAGCACATAGCAGAGACAGTAGTAAGGTTGGTAGACTGTCCTTCTCTCAGGTGTATGTAATCAGTACATCAGACATGATATTGGGGAGGAAATTAGTCTATGTTCTTTTTATTACCACAGCAAGTTACAGACTTGAACAGAGAACCTGCATGACACATGAACTGTCACACATACACGCACGCGTACACTCACACACGCACGCAGGAGAGGGGGGCTGGGGGCAGTACACTCACACACGCACACACACATTATTTTCCCCTCATTTATTGGTTCATTCTCACAGTCTGTTAATAACCCTTCCAGTCCGATCTGCCAGAGATCTTAGAAATGTCTCTGGTTGTGAAGTTGGTTGCCTGCTGTGCTGTTTGAGCCCTGGGCTATGAAGCTATGAGCAGAACACAGTCATTAGTTAACCACCAGTCTCTATGTATAGTCCTGTTCATGTGTCACTGTCTCAGCTGCTGCTTGTCTGCCTGCCTGCATGGCCAATGTACTGTACACTGTCTGGCTGGCTGCCTGCATGGCCAATGTACTGTACACTGGCTGGCTGGCTGCCTGCATGGCCAATGTACTGTACTCTGTCTGTCTGTCTGGCTGGCTGGCCAACATACTGTACACTGTCTGTCTGGCTGTCTGGCTGGCTGCCTGCATGGCCAATGTACTGTACACTGTCTGCCTGCCTGTATGGCCAACATACTGTACACTGGCTGGCTGGCTGGCTAGCTGGCTGCCTGGCTGGCCGGCCAACATACTGTACACTGTCTGCCTGGCTGGCTGGCTGGCCAACATACTGTACACTGTCTGCCTGGCTGGCTGGCCGGCCAACATACTGTACACTGCCTGGCTACATGGCCAACATACTGTACACTGTCTGCCAGGCTGGCTGGCTGGCTGGCCAACATACTGTACACTGTCTGCCTGGCTGGCTGGCTGGCCAACATACTGTACACTGTCTGCCTGGCTGGCTGGCTGGCCAACATACTGTACACTGTCTGCCAGGCTGGCTGGCTGGATACATAATGTATACTGTCTGCCTGGCTGGCTGGCCAATATACTGTACACTGTCTGCCTGGCTGGCTGTCTGGCCAACATACTGTACACTGTCTGCCAGGCTGGCTGGCTGGCCAACATAATTTATACTGTCTGCCTGGCTAGCTGGCTGGCCAATATACTGTACACTGTCTGTCTGCCTGCATGTATGGCCAACATACTGTACACTGTCTGCCTGGATGGCTAGCTGGCCAGCATACTGTACACTGTCTGCCTGGCTGGCTGGCTGGCCAACATACTGTACACTGTCTGCCTGGCTGGCTGGCCAACATACTGTACACTGTCTGTCTGCCTGCCTGTATGGCCAACATACTGTACACTGGCTGGCTGGCTGCCTGGCTGGCTGGCCAACATACTGTACACTGTCTGCCTGGCTGGCTGGCTGGCCAACATACTGTACTGTCTGCCTGGCTGGCTGGTCAACATACTGTACACTGTCTGCCTGGCTGGCTGGCTGGCCAACATACTGTACACTGTCTGCCTGGCTGGCCAACATACTGTACACTGTCTGCCTGGCTGGCTGGCTGGCCAACATACTGTACACTGTCTGCCAGGCTGGCTGGCTGGCCAACATAATGTATACTGTCTGCCTGGCTGGCTGGCCAATATACTGTACACTGTCTGCCTGACTGGCTGTCTGGCCAACATACTGTACACTGTCTGTCTGCCTGCATGTATGGCCAACATACTGTACACTGTCTGCCTGGATGGCTAGCTGGCCAGCATACTGTACACTGTCTGCCAGGCTGGCTGGCTGGCCAACATAATGTATACTGTCTGCCTGGCTAGCTGGCTGGCCAATATACTGTACACTGTCTGTCTGCCTGCATGTATGGCCAACATACTGTACACTGTCTGCCTGGATGGCTAGCTGGCCAGCATACTGTACACTGTCTGCCTGGCTGGCTGGCTGGCCAACATACTGTACACTGTCTGGCTGGCCAACATACTGTACACTGTCTGTCTGCCTGCCTGTATGGCCAACATACTGTACACTGGCTGGCTGGCTGGCTGGCTGCCTGGCTGGCTGGCCAACATACTGTACACTGTCTGCCTGGCTGGCTGGCCGGCCAACATACTGTACTGTCTGCCTGGCTGGCTGGTCAACATACTGTACAATGTCTGCCTGGCCAACATACTATACTGTACACTGTCTGCCTGGCTGGCTGGCTGGCCAACATACTGTACACTGTCTGCCTGGCTGGCTGGCCAACATACTGTACACTGTCTGTCTGCCTGCCTGTATGGCCAACATACTGTACACTGGCTGGCTGGCTGCCTGGCTGGCTGGCCAACATACTGTACACTGTCTGCCTGGCTGGCTGGCCGGCCAACATACTGTACTGTCTGCCTGGCTGGCTGGTCAACATACTGTACACTGTCTGCCTGGCTGGCTGGCTGGCCAACATACTGTACACTGTCTGCCTGGCTGGCCAACATACTGTACACTGTCTGCCTGGCTGGCTGGCTGGCCAACATACTGTACACTGTCTGCCAGGCTGGCTGGCTGGCCAACATAATGTATACTGTCTGCCTGGCTGGCTGGCCAATATACTGTACACTGTCTGCCTGACTGGCTGTCTGGCCAACATACTGTACACTGTCTGTCTGCCTGCATGTATGGCCAACATACTGTACACTGTCTGCCTGGATGGCTAGCTGGCCAGCATACTGTACACTGTCTGCCAGGCTGGCTGGCTGGCCAACATAATGTATACTGTCTGCCTGGCTAGCTGGCTGGCCAATATACTGTACACTGTCTGTCTGCCTGCATGTATGGCCAACATACTGTACACTGTCTGCCTGGATGGCTAGCTGGCCAGCATACTGTACACTGTCTGCCTGGCTGGCTGGCTGGCCAACATACTGTACACTGTCTGGCTGGCCAACATACTGTACACTGTCTGTCTGCCTGCCTGTATGGCCAACATACTGTACACTGGCTGGCTGGCTGGCTGGCTGCCTGGCTGGCTGGCCAACATACTGTACACTGTCTGCCTGGCTGGCTGGCCGGCCAACATACTGTACTGTCTGCCTGGCTGGCTGGTCAACATACTGTACAATGTCTGCCTGGCCAACATACTATACTGTACACTGCCTGGCTGGCTGGCTGGCCAACATACTGCACTGCACACTGCCTGGCTGGCCGGCCAACATACTGTACAGTGCACTGCCTGGCTGGCTGGCCAACATACCGTACTGTACACTGCCTGGCTGGCTGGCTAACATACTGTACTGTACACTGCCTGGCTGGCTGGCTGGCCAACATACTATACTGTACACTGCCTGGCTGGCCGGCCAACATACTGTACTGCACACTTCCTGGCTGACTGGCCAACATACTATACTGTACACTGCCTTGCTGGCCAACATACGGTACTGTACACTGCCTGGCTGGCTGGCCAACATACGGTACTGTACACTGCCTGCCTGGCTGGCCAACATACTGTACTGTACACTGCCTGCCTGGCTGGCTGGCCAACATACTGTACTGTACACTGCCTGCCTGGCTGGCTGGCTAACATACAGTACTGTACACTGCCTGGCTGGCCAACCTACGGTACTATACACTGCCTGGCTGGCTGGCTGGCCAACATACTGTACTGTACACTGCCTGGCTGGCTGGCCAACATACGGTACTGTACACTGCCTGGCTGGCCAACATACTGTACTGTACACTGCCTAGCTGGCCAAGATATGGTACTGTACACTGCCTGGCTGGCTGGCCAACATACGGTACTGAACACTGCCTGGCTGGCTGGCCAACATACTGTACACTGCCTTCCTGGCTGGCTGGCCAACATACTATACACTGCCTGGCTGGCTGGCCAACATACTGCACTGTACACTGCCTGGCTGACTGGCCAACATACTGTACTGTACACTGCCTGGCTGGCTGGCCAACATACTGCACTGTACACTGCCTGGCTGGCTGGCCAACATACTATACTGTACACTGCCTTGCTGGCCAACATACGGTACTGTACATTGCCTGGCTGGCTGGCTGGCCAACATACCGTACTGTACACTGCCTGGCTGGCTGGCCAACATACTGTACTGTACACTGCCTTGCTGGCCAACATACTGTACTGAACACTGCCTGGCTGGCTGGCCAACATACTGTACACTGCCTTCCTGGCTGGCTGGCCAACATACTATACACTGCCTGGCTGGCTGGCCAACATACTGCACTGTACACTGCCTGGCTGACTGGCCAACATACTGTACTGTACACTGCCTGCCTGACCGGCTGGCCAACATACTGTACTGTGCACTGCCTGCCTGGCCAACATACTGTACTGTACACTGCCTGCCTGGCTGGCTGGCCAACATACGGTACTGTACACTGCCTGGCTGGCCAACATACTGTACTGTACACTGCCTGGCTGGCCAACATACTGTACTGTACACTGCCTGGCTGGCCAACATACTGTACTGTACACTGCCTGGCTGGTCAACATGCTGTACTGTACACTGCCTGGCTGGTCAACATGCTGTACTGTACACTGCCTGGCTGGTCAACATGCTGTACTGTACACTGCCTGGCTGGCCAACATACTGTACTGTACACTGCCTGGCTGGCTGGCCAACATACTGTACTGTACACTGCCTGGCTGGCCAACATACTGTACTGTACACTGCCTGGCTGGCCAACATACTGTACTGTACACTGCCTGGCTGGTCAACATGCTGTACTGTACACTGCCTGGCTGGTCAACATGCTGTACTGTACACTGCCTGGCTGGCCAACATACTGTACTGTACACTGCCTGGCTGGCCAACATACTGTACTGTACACTGCCTGGCTGGCCAACATACTGTACTGTACACTGCCTGGCTGGCCAACATACTATACTGTACACTGCCAGGCTGGCTGGCCAACATACTGTACTGTACACTGCCAGGCTGGCTGGCCAACATATAATACTGTACACTGCCTGGCTGGCTGGCCAAAATACTGTACTATACACTGCCAGGCTGGCTGGCCAACATATAATACTGTACACTGCCAGGCTGGCTGGCCAACATATAATACTGTACACTGCCAGGCTGGCTGGCCAAAATACTGTACTATACACTGCCTGGCTGGCTGGCCAAAATACTGTACTGTACACTGCCTGGCTGGCTGGCCAACATACTATACTGTACACTGCCTGGCTGGCCAAAATACTGTACTGTACACTGCCTGGCTGGCTGGCCAAAATACTGTACTGTACACTGCCTGGCTGGCTGGCCAACATACTGTACTGTACACTGCCTGGCTGGCTGGCCAAAATACTGTACTGTACACTGCCTGGCTGGCTGGCAAACATACTGTACTGTACACTGCCTGGCTGGCCAAAATACTGTACTATACACTGCCTGGCTGGCTGGCCAAAATACTGTACTGTACACTGCCTGGCTGGCTGGCCAAAATACTGTACTGTACACTGCCTGGCTGGCTGGCCAACATACTGTACTGTACACTGCCTGGCTGGCTGGCCAACATACTGTACTGTACACTGCCTGGCTGGCTGGCCAACATATAATACTGTACACTGCCTGGCTGGCTGGCCAACATATAATACTGTACACTGCCAGGCTGGCTGGCCAACATATAATACTGTACACTGCCAGGCTGGCTGGCCAACATATAATACTGTACACTGCCAGGCTGGCTGGCCAACATATAATACTATACACTGCCAGGCTGGCTGGCCAACATATAATACTGTACACTGCCTGGCTGGCTGGCCAACATACTGTACTGTACACTGCCAGGCTGGCTGGCCAACATATAATACTGTACACTGCCAGGCTGGCTGGCCAACATATAATACTGTACACTGCCAGGCTGGCTGGCCAACATATAATACTATACACTGCCAGGCTGGCTGGCCAACATATAATACTGTACACTGCCTGGCTGGCTGGCCAACATACTGTACTGTACACTGCCTGGCTGGCTGGCCAACATATAATACTGTACACTGCCAGGCTGGCTGGCCAACATATAATACTGTACACTGCCAGGCTGGCTGGCCAACATATAATACTGTACACTGCCAGGCTGGCTGGCCAAAATACTGTACACTGCCAGGCTGGCTGGCCAACATATAATACTGTACACTGCCAGGCTGGCTGGCCAACATATAATACTATACACTGCCAGGCTGGCTGGCCAACATACTGTACTGTACACTGCCTGGCTGGCTGGCCAACATATAATACTGTACACTGCCAGGCTGGCTGGCCAACATATAATACTGTACACTGCCAGGCTGGCTGGCCAACATATAATACTGTACACTGCCAGGCTGGCTGGCCAACATATAATACTATACACTGCCAGGCTGGCTGGCCAACATATAATACTGTACACTGCCTGGCTGGCTGGCCAACATACTGTACTGTACACTGCCTGGCTGGCTGGCCAACATATAATACTGTACACTGCCAGGCTGGCTGGCCAACATATAATACTGTACACTGCCAGGCTGGCTGGCCAACATATAATACTGTACACTGCCAGGCTGGCTGGCCAAAATACTGTACTATACACTGCCTGGCTGGCTGGCCAACATACTGTACTGTACACTGCCAGGCTGGCTGGCCAAAATACTGTACACTGCCAGGCTGGCTGGCCAACATATAATACTGTACACTGCCAGGCTGGCTGGCCAACATATAATACTGTACACTGCCAGGCTGGCTGGCCAACATATAATACTGTACACTGCCAGGCTGGCTGGCCAACATATAATACTATACACTGCCAGGCTGGCTGGCCAACATATAATACTGTACACTGCCTGGCTGGCTGGCCAACATACTGTACTGTACACTGCCTGGCTGGCTGGCCAACATACTGTACTGTACACTGCCTGGCTGGCTGGCTGGCCAACATATGATACTGTACACTGCCTGTCTGCCTGGCTGGCTGGCCAATATACTGTACACTGCCTGGCTGGCTGGCTGAGCGGCTGGCCAACATACTTTACTATACACTGCCTGGCTGGCTGGCCAACATACTGTACTGTACACTGCCTGCCTGGCTGGCTGGCTGGCCAACATACTGTACTGTACACTGCCTGCCTGCCTGGCTGGCTGGCTGGCCAACATACTGTACTGTACACTGCCTGGCTGGCTGGCTGGCCAACATACTGTACTGTACACTGCCTGTCTGCCTGGCTGGCTGGCTGAGTGGCTGGCCAACATACTGTACTGTACACTGCCTGTCTGCCTGGCTGGCTGGCCAACATACTGTACTGTACACTGCCTGTCTGCCTGGCTGGCTGGCCAACATATTGTACTGGACACTGCCTGGCTGTCTGGCCAACAATACAGTACACTGCCTACCTGGCTGGCTAGCTGGCCAACATATTGTACTGGACACTGCCTGGCTGTCTGGCCAACAATACAGTACACTGCCTACCTGGCTGGCTAGCTGGCCAACATATTGTACTGGACACTGCCTGGCTGGCTTGTCAACATACTATACTGTACACTGCCTGTCTGACTGGCTGGCCAACATACTGTACTGTACACTGCCTGCCTGTCTGACTGGCTGGCCAACATACTGTACTGTACACTGCCTGTCTGACTGGCTGGCCAACATACTGTACTGTACACTGCCTACCTGGCTGGCTAGCTGGCCAACATATTGTACTGGACACTGCCTGGCTGGAAAACCCCTAGAAGGAAAGGCTGCTCAGTCAGTGTTAATGTTGGGTAATTTTGGAAATATGGGAAGAAAGGAGATACTTGCGGAGAAGTGACGGATAGAGGGATGGCGGGGGACTGATAGTGAGGGAGGATAGAGAGGGAGGGCAGAGGGAGGGAGGTAGAGCGTTGTTTTTGAGAGGGGAGGATGGATTTGTTTGGCATTCGCACATGATCTAACCAGACACATATGTGACTGAGCACACACACACACAGCCCACACACACATTCTAATGTATAATTTGTGTGCGTGGGTGTTTGCATGTGTGTGGGTGTTTGCGCGTGCGAGTGTATGTGTGTGTGTATACCAGAGGGGGCTTGTGGGAGGCGATATAGGTGGACGGGCTCTTTGTAATGCCTGGAATGGAATCAGTGGAATGGTACCAAACACATCAAATACATGGAAAGATTGACTCTGTTCCAATGATTCTATTCCAGCCACTACAATGAGCCCGTCCTCCTAAAGCTCATTCCACCAGCCTCCTCTGGTGCATACTGTGCATGTGTGTGTGTGTGCTTGACTGCTTGTTGTTATTCCCAGAAGGGGAGTATATGATTTGAGGGGAATACCAGGCAGCAGTGCAAAGGAAGTGTAGAGTCACCCCATCTGCTGCTGTTTCAGTTACTGATACATATACACCTCTCCTCTCTCTCTCTTCCCCTCTCTTTATTTCTCAATCATTCCCTTTCTCCTCCCTCTGTCTCCCACCTCTCTCTCATCTCTCCCTCTCGCTCCCTGTCCTTGCGCCAATGACTTCTCTCTGGACTCAAGACCCACACTATGACCTGAGCAGAAGGCAACTGAAGTGGCTGAGAACCGGTCAACGTTTTGGGGCTAAGAGAGGGCCTGGACGACCCAGGAAGAACCCTCTAGCCTCCCCTTTGGTCTCCCCCTTCCTCTCTCCTACAAGCCAACCAAACCCTCCAACTGAGACAGACGTCCAGAACAGAGACAGAAACAGAGGAAGAGGAGGAGGAGGAGATTCAGTACAAGATGTGATTGATGCTGTGATTCAGAGCCAGAGGAGGAGAAGACGGAAGAGGAGGCACATTGAGAAAGAGGAGGTCGAGCATCCATCCTGTCTCCAAAGGTAAACCGTCAGAACTCACCCTTATCCCAACTGACCCAGCGAGTGCCCTCGCAGATGGTCGCAAAGTTTAACGCAACAACATTTCACTCCCACAGCGATCAAAGCGTTACTGAGAAAGTCTAGAAAGTGCATGCTATTTTACATACTCTGCAACTAGCTGCTAGATGTGCCCTGAAGACTTAATACTTCACACAGACAACGTATATTAACACATGGTTGACAGCACTGTGTGCTAAGCCAGTGCCCTTTCTCTCTCTTTTTCTTTCTCTCTATCCTATCTCTCGCTCTCTCACTTTATTCCTTCCTCTTAGTTCTGGTGAAGGTGAGCCAGTCACCCACACCCCCTCCATATGCACAGGCCAATCAGAGCTAATCCAAACTCCATCCCTAACCCCGGCCAGCCAATCAGATAAGGGAGCTGACCAGCTGCCTAGGAAGAGGTTTCAGAGGGCGGGGCTCTACTCAGATGACTACAAAACTACAGAGTGAGTTATCATGCACCCGTTCATACAAACTAACTTCACATACTCTGAATTGATTTCACAAATGGTTTGTATTCTTTATTTATTTATTTTAATTTTTTAACCCCCTTTTTCTCCCCAATTTTGTAGTAACCAATTGTTAGTAATTACTATCTTGTCTCATCGCTACAACTCCCGTACGGGCTCGGGAGAGACGAAGGTTGAAAGCCATGCGTCCTCTGAAACACAACCCAACCAAGCCGCACTGCTTCTTAACACAGCGCGCATCCAACCCGGAAGCCAGCCGCACCAATGTGTTGGAGGAAACACCGTGCACCTGGCGACCTTGGTTAGCGCGCACTGCGCCCGGCCCGCCACAGGAGTCGCTGGTGCGCGATGAGACAAGGATATCCCTACCGGCCAAACCCTCCCTAACCCGGAAGACGCTAGGCCAATTGTGCGTCGCCCCACGGACCTCCCGGTCGAGGCCGGCTGCGCCTGGGCGCGAACCCAGAGTCTCTGGTGGCACAGCTAGCACTGCGATGCAGTGCACTAGACCACTGCGCCACCCGGGAGGCCTAAATGGTGTGTATTCTATTAATTCCATTGTGTAAATGTGTCTCTTCCCCAGTCCCTCCTCTCAGAACCAGCTGATCAGAGAGAGACTGGAATATACACCAGGACAACAAGACTACAGCCTCCTGCCTGCTCCCATACATGTTGGTGAGTGAGTTTTTATTTAAAAGAAATTGATTTCACCTTTATTTAAACAGGTAGGCCAGTTGAGAACAAGTTCTCATTTACAACTGTGACCTGGCAAAGATAAAGCAAAGCAGTGCAACACAGACAACAACACAAAATCAAATCAAATCAAATTGTATTTGTCACATACACATGGTTAGCAGATGTTAATGCGAGTGTAGCGAAATGCTTGTGCTTCTAGTTCCGGCAATGCAGTGATAACCAACAAGTAATCTAACTAACAATTCTAAAACTACTGTCTTATACACAGTGTAAGGGGATAAATAATATGTACATAAGGATATATGAATGAGTGATGGTACAGAGCAGCATACAGTAGATGGTATCGAGTACAGTATATACATATGAGATGAGTATGTAGACAAAGTAAACAAAGTGGCATAGTTAAAGTGGCTAGTGATACATGTATTACATAAGGATGCAGTCGATGATGTAGAGTACAGTATATACGTATGCATATGAGATGAATAATGTAGGGTAAGTAACATTATATAAGGTAGCATTGTTTAAAGTGGCTAGTGATATATTTACATCATTTCCCATCAATTCCCATTATTAAAGTGGCTGGAGTTGAGTCAGTGTCAGTGTGTTGGCAGCAGCCACTCAATGTTAGTGGTGGCTGTTTAACATTCTGATGGCCTTGAGATAGAAGCTGTTTTTCAGTCTCTCGGTCCCAGCTTTGATGCACCTGTACTGACCTCGCCTTCTGGATGATAGCGGGGTGAACAGGCAGTGGTTCGGGTGGTTGATGTCCTTGATGATCTTTATGGCCTTCCTGTAACATCGGGTGGTGTAGGTGTCCTGGAGGGCAGGTAGTTTGCCCCGGTGATGCGTTGTGCAGACCTCACTACCCTCTGGAGAGCCTTACGGTTGAGGGCGGAGCAGTTGCCGTACCAGGCGGTGATACAGCCCGCCAGGATGCTCTCGATTGTGCATCTGTAGAAGTTTGTGAGTGCTTTTGGTGACAAGCCGAATTTCTTCAGCCTCCTGAGGTTGAAGAGGCGCTGCTGCGCCTTCTTCACGACGCTGTCAGTGTGAGTGGACCAATTCAGTTTGTCTGTGATGTGTATGCCGAGGAACTTAAAACTTGCTACCCTCTCCACTACTGTTCCATCGATGTGGATAGGGGTGTTCCCTCTGCTGTTTCCTGAAGTCCACAATCATCTCCTTAGTTTTGTTGACGTTGAGTGTGAGGTTATTTTCCTGACACCACACTCCGAGGGCCCTCACCTCCTCCCTGTAGGCCGTCTCGTCGTTGTTGGTAATCAAGCCTACCACTGTTGTGTCGTCCGCAAACTTGATGATTGAGTTGGAGGCGTGCGTGGCCACGCAGTCGTGGGTGAACAGGGAGTACAGGAGAGGGCTCAGATCGCACCCTTGTGGGGCCCCGTGTTGAGGATCAGCGGGGAGGAGATGTTGTTGCCTACCCTCACCACCTGGGGCGGCCCGTCGGGAAGTCTAGTACCCAGTTGCACAGGGCGGGGTCGAGACCCAGGGTCTCGAGCTTGATGACGAGCTTGGAGGGTACTATGGTGTTGAATGCCGAGCTGTAGTCGATGAACAGCATTCTCACATAGGTATTCCTCTTGTCCAGGTGGGTTAGGGCAGTGTGCAGTGTGGTTGAGATTGCATCGTCTGTGGACCTATTTGGGCGGTAAGCAAATTGGAGTGGGTCTAGGGTGTCAGGTAGGGTGGAGGTGATATGGTCCTTGACTAGTCTCTCAAAGCACTTCATGATGACGGAAGTGAGTGCTACGGGGCGGTAGTCGTTTAGCTCAGTTACCTTAGCTTTCTTGGGAACAGGAACAATGGTGGCCCTCTTGAAGCATGTGGGAACAACAGACTGGGATAGGGATTGATTGAATATGTCCGTAAACACACCGGCCAGCTGGTCTGCGCATGCTCTGAGGGCGCGGCTGGGGATGCCGTCTGGGCCTGCAGCCTTGCGAGGGTTAACACGTTTAAATGTCTTACTCACCTCGGCTGCAGTGAAGGAGAGACCGCATGTTTTCGTTGCAGGCCGTGTCAGTGGCACTGTATTGTCCTCAAAGCCGGCAAAAAAGTTATTTAGTCTGCCTGGGAGCAAGACATCCTGGTCCGTGACTGGGCTGGGTTTCTTCTTGTAGTCCGTGATTGACTGTAGACCCTGCCACATGCCTCTTGTGTCTGAGCTGTTGAATTGAGATTCTACTTTGTCTCTGTACTGACGCTTAGCTTGTTTAATAGCCTTGCGGAGGGAATAGCTGCACTGTTTGTATTCGGTCATGTTGCCAGACACCTTGCCCTGATTAAAAGCAGTGGTTCGTGCTTTCAGTTTCACGCGAATGCTGCCATCAATCCACGGTTTCTGGTTAGGGAATGTTTTTATCGTTGCTATGGGAACGACATCTTCAACGCACGTTCTAATGAACTCGCACACCGAATCAGCGTATTCGTCAATATTTTTATCTGACGCAATACGAAACATGTCCCAGTCCACGTGATGGAAGCAGTCTTGGAGTGTGGAGTCAGCTTGGTCTGACCAGCGTTGGACAGACCTCAGCGTGGGAGCCTCTTGTTTAAGTTTCTGCCTGTAGGCAGGGATCAACAAAATGGAGTCGTGGTCAGCTTTTCCGAAAGGGGGGCGGGGCAGGGCCTTTAATGCGTCGCGGAAGTTAGAGTAACAACGATCCAAGGTTTTACCACCCCTGGTTGCGCAATCGATATGCTGATAAAATTTAGGGAGTCTTGTTTTCAGATTAGCTTTGTTAAAATCCCCAGCTACAATGAATGCAGCCTCCGGATAAATGGTTTCCAGTTTGCAAAGAGTTAAATAAAGTTCGTTCAGAGAGTTACACAGAGTTACACATGGAGTAAACAAACATACAGTCAATAACACAATAGAAAAAAGTCTATATACAGTGTGTGCAAATGGCGTGAGGAGGTAAGGCAATAAATAGTAGTAGTAGCGAAGTAATTACAATTTAGCAAATGAACACTGGTGTGATAGATGTGCAGATGATGATGTGCAAGTAGAAATACTGGTGTGCAAAAGAGCAAAAAAAGTAAATTAAAACAATATGGGGATGAGGTAGGTAGTTAGATGGGCTGTGTACAGCTGCAGCGATCAGTAAGCTGCTCAGATAGCTGATGTTTAAAGTTAGTGAGGGAGATTTGTCTCTAACTTTAGCGATTTTTGCAATTTGTTCCAGTCATTGGCAGCTGAGAACTGGAAGGAAAGGCGGCCAAAGGGGGTGTTGGCTTTGGGGATGACCAGTGAGATATACCGCGTTCTATGGGTGGGTGTTGTTAGGGTGACCACTGAGCTGAGATGAGGCAGAGCTTTACCTAGCATAGACTTATAGATGACCTGGAGCCAGTGGGTCTGGCGACGAATATGAAGCGAGGGCCAGCCAACATAAGCATACAGGTCGCAGTGGTGGGTGGTATATGGGGCTTTGGTGACAAAACGGATGGCACTGTGATAGACTGCAGCCAGTTTGCTGAGTAGAGTGTTGGTGGTTATTTTGTAAATGACATCCCCGAAGTCGAGGATCGGTAGGATAGTCAGTTTACGAGTGTATGTTTGGCAGCGTGAGTGAAGGAGGCTTTGTTTTGCGAAATAGGAAGCTGATTGTGGATTTAATTTTGGATTTTTAAAATGTTTAATATGAGTCTGGAAGAAGAGTTTAGTCTAGCCAGACACCTAAGTATTTGTAGTTGTCCACATATTCTAAGTCAGAACCGTCCAGATTAGTGATGCGGGTGGGTGTGTGCAGCGATCGGTTGAAGAGCATGCATTTAGTTTTACTAGCGTTTAAGAGCAGTTGGAGGTCACGGAAGGAGTGTTGTATGGCATTGAGGCTCGTTTGGGGGTTTGTTAACACAGTGTCCAAAGAAGAGCCAGATGTATACAGAATGGTATCGTCTGTGTAGAGGTGGATCAAGGAAACACCCTCAGCAAGGGCGTCATCGTTGATATATACAGAGAAAAGAGTCGGCCCGAGAATTGAACCCTGTGGTACCCCCATAGAGATTGCCAGAGGTCCGGACAACAGGCCCTCCGATTTGACACACTGAACTCTATCTAAGAAGTAGTTGGTGAAACAGGCGAGGCAGTCATTTGAGAAACCAAGGCTGTTGAATCTGCCGATAAGAATGTGGTGATTGACAGAGTCGAAAGCCTTGGCCAGGTCGATGAATACAGCTGCCCAGTACTGTTTTTTATCGATGCTGGTTATGATATTGTTTAGTACCTTGAGCGTGGCTGAGGGGCACCCATGACCAACTCGGAAACCGGATTGCACAGCGGAGAAAGTACGGTGGGATTCGAAATGGTCAGTGATCTGTTTGTTAACTTGGCTTTCGAAGACTTTTGAAAAGCAGGGCAGGATGGATATAGGTCTGTAACAGTTTGGCTCTAGAGTGTCACCCCCTTTGAAAAGGGGGATGACCGCGGCAGCTTCCCAATCTTTAGGAATCTCGGTCGATACGAAAGAGAGGTTGAACAGACTGGTAATAGGGGTTGCAAAAATGGCGGCAGATCATTTTAGAAAGAGAGGGTCCAGATTGTCTATCCCAGATGATTTATATGGGTCCAGGTTTTGCAGCTCTTTCAGAACATCTGCTATCTCGATTTGGGTGAAGGAGAAGCTGGGGAGGCTTGGGCAAGTAGCTGCAGGGCAAGTACAGTGGGGAGAACAAGTATTTGATACACTGACGATTTTGCAGGTTTTCCTACTTATAAAGCATGTAGAGGTCTGTAATGTTTTATCATAGGTACACTTCAACTGTGAGAGACGGAATCTAAAACAAAAATCCAGAAAATCACATTGTATGATTTTTAAGTAATTCATTTGCATTTTATTGCATGACATAAGTATTTGATACATCAGAAAAGCAGAACTTAATATTTGGTACAGAAACCTTTGTTTGCAATTACAGAGATCATACGTTTCCTGTAGTTCTTGACCAGGTTTGCACACACTGCAGCAGGGATTTTGGCCCACTCCTCCATACAGACCCTCTCCAGATTCTTCAGGTTTCGGGGCTGTCGCTGGGCAATACGGACTTTCAGCTCCCTCCAAAGATTTTCTATTGGGTTCAGGTCTGGAGACTGGCTAGGCCACTCCAGGACTTTGAGATGCTTATTACGGAGCCACTCCTTAGTTTCCCTGGCTGTGTGTTTCGAGTCGTTGTCATGCTGGAAGACCCAGCCACGACCCATCTTCAATGCTCTTACTGAGGGAAGGAGGTTGTTGGCCAAGATCTCGCGATACATGGCCCCATCCATCCTCCCCTCAATACGGTGCAGTCGTCCTGTCCCCTGCAGAAAAGCATCCCCAAAGAATGATGTTTCCACCTCCATGCTTCAAGGTTGGGATGGTGTTCTTGGGGTTGTACTCATCCTTCTTCTTCCTCCAAACACGGCGAGTGGAGTTTAGACCAAAAAGCTCTATATTTGTCTCATCAGACCACAGGACCTTATCCCATTCCTCCTCTGGATCATCCAGATGGTCATTGGCAAACTTCAGACGGGCCTGGACATGCACTGGCTTGAGCAGGGGGACCTTGCGTGCTCTGCGGGATTTTAATTCATGACGGCGTAGTGTGTTACTAATGGTTTTCTTTGAGACTGTGGTCCCAGCTCTCTTCAGGTCATTGACCAGGTCCTTCCATGTAGTTCTGGGCTGATCCCTCACCTTGCTCATGATCATTGATGCCCCACGAGGTGAGATCTTGCATGGAGCCCCAGACCGAGGGGGATTGACCGTCATCTTGAACTTCTTCCATTTTCTAATAATTGCGCCAACAGTTGTTGCCTTCTTACCAAGCTGCTTGCCTATTGTCCTGTAGCCCATCCCAGCCTTGTGCAGGTCTACCATTTAGCCCTGATGTCCTTACACAGCTCTCTCTCATACAATGTGATTTTCTGGATTGTTGTTTTAGGTTCCGTCTCTCACAGTTGAAGTGTACCTATGATAAGAATTACAGACCTATACATGCTTTGTAAGTAGGAAAACCTGCAAAATCGGCAGTGTATCAAATACTTGTTCTCCCCACTGTAGCTGCAAAGGGTGCGGAGCTGTTGGCCAGAGTTGGGGTAGCTAGGAGGAAAGCATTCTACATTTTTTGAAAGGTGCATGCTTATTTAAGGAAATTACTTTTAAAGAACAACCAGGCATCCTCTACTGACGGGATGAGGTCAATATCCTTCCAGGATACCCGAGCCAGGTCGATTAGAAAGGCCTGCTCGCAGAAGTGTTTTAGGGAGCGTTTGACAGTGATGAGGGGTGGTCGTTTGACTGTGGACCCATAGCGGATGCAGGCAATGAGGCAGTGATCGCTGAGATCTTGATTGAAAACAGCAAAGGTGTATTTGGAGGGCAAGTAGGTCAGGATAATATCTATGAGGGTGCCCATGTTTTTGGATTTAGGGTTGTACCTGATGGGTTCTTTGATAATTTGTGTGAGATTGAGGGCATCTAGTTTAGATTGTAGGACTGCCGGGGTGTTAAGCATATCCCAGTTTATGTCACCTAACAGAACGAAGTGTGTGTGTGTGTCAGGTTTTTAACACCCCCTTTTCTCTCACAGGGAAGTACCTAAGAATGAGACGTATTGACTTTCAGTTGCCCTTTGATGTCATGTGGCTCTTCAGGCACAACCAGGTGTGTAATACACACACACAAACACACACACACACACACACACACACACACACACACACACACACACACACACACACACACACACACACACACACACAGAATAAACTCACTCACTTGAATGACCATGTCTCTGTGTGTTCCAGCTCCACAAAGAGCCAGATGTTCCTCAGACCAGAGAGATCTCATCCTGTGAGTACCCTAAAGTCACAGAGTACCCTAAAGTCAGAGATGGCTCCTGCATGTGCATGCGGTGCATACCGTACACAACGTTCATACTGTAGTGTGTACATCAATACTTGACTTCAACATGACTTACCACCCTACTTGGTTGGGGGGGGGGGGACATCCCACTGTTGCAGTGACACGTTGAAAGTGTTCCGTCTGTGTGGAGGGGTCCATACCTCATTTTATCTCTGTCGGTCTTTGTTTTCCTCCCAGACCAACCAAAAGAGAAGAGCCTGTCCAGTCACCAGACATGGGTGTCCCTCCCTCCCTCTCCCCAGGAGGAGTGTTCCAGTCCCAGTAAGAAGCTGTTTCCCTACCTGGACATGGAGCCTATGACCACCAGTGACAGGTAAAGACAGAAGACAACCCGCCATGTCAATACACATGGACGTGCAGACTAGTAGTTTATGTGCATTTCTCAAAGTAATGATCTTATTTATGTATTTGTTTGATTGTCAGGGTGTTCGTCCTGAAGCACCGCGTGTTCCTTTTGAGGAACTGGGAGAGGGTCAGAGACAGACAGATACGCCTGAGGAGGGGGAGAGAGGGGGAACGAGAGAAAGATGGAGGAGGAGTTTCCAGCTATGTAGCTACTGGGGACAACAACAGCCACATCATGTCAGGTCCATGAAGCAAGTGTGTGTGTTAGTTTAAGTTTTTGTAGGTGTGTGTGTGTGCTCGCACGCCTGTGTATGTGCACCTGTGTGTCAGTGTGTTTTAATTTAAATGTGTTCATTGTCTTTCAGTAGTATTGTACTGAGTGTATGTTTATATGGACATAGATGTGTGTGTGTTCATCTCAGTGCTCAGTTGAGCTCTCTGTTTTACAGTATTTATTGAGCCATATCATATTCAGCATTACACACACAGCAGTTTTCCAACCACAGAAATAAGTGCTTTCCCATTTCTGTCATCTCTTCACTGCCGTCCAAGAACATCCAGCTAGGTTCAGCTTTCCCCATAAACTATCAACCAAAATGTATTTCCATCAAACAGTCTCCAGCAAAGAACATATATATATATATATATACACACACACAAAATACCATCCATGGGCACTAAGGTTCTTTCCTCTCTCTCTAGGTCGACAAATGGCGGTGAAGAAGAATGTTGTGTGGACTAGTGAGCCCCTTCGAGATCCCCAGTGCCCCCATAACCCCCTCAGAACCACGCCCCAGGTGAGTGCTCTCCTCGTGAGTGCTCTCCTCTGAGTGCTCCCCTCTGAGTGCTCCCCTCTGAGTGCTCTCCTCTGAGTGCTCCCCTCTGAGTGCTCCCCTCTGAGTGCTCCCCTCTGAGTGCTCTCCTCTGAGTGCTCCCCTCTGAGTGTTCCCCTCTGAGTGTTCCCCTCTGAGTTTTCCCCTCTGAGTGCTCCCCTCTGAGTGTTCTCCTCTGAGTGCTCTCCTCTGAGTGCTCCCCTCTGAGTGTTCCCCTCTGAGTGCTCCCCTCTGAGTGTTCCCCTCTGAGTGTTCCCCTCTGAGTGTTCCCCTCTGAGTGCTCTCCTCTGAGTGCTCCCCTCTGAGTGCTCCCCTCTGAGTGTTCCCCTCTGAGTGCTCCCCTCTGAGTGCTCCCCTCTGAGTGCTCTCCTCTGAGTGTTCCCCTCTGAGTGTTCTCCTCTGAGTGTTCCCCTCTGAGTGTTCCCCTCTGAGTGCTCTCCTCTGTACTGTAACTGTAAAGATATTCACTCATTAGTGTCTCCCATGAGGGCTGTCTTGAAGTATTCATATGGAGTTCTTTGTCTGTGTCACTAATTCTTATAACTAACTCCTGATGTCGCATCTACCCCCACCACAGCTCACTGAGAACAGACAAGAGGAGAAAAAACAGGTGGAGGAGGGCTGGAGGGAGGTTCGGAAGGAGCGACTGAACAACATACTCCTGAAGCTGCGGCAGACATGGTTGGTGAGAGAGGACAAGGAAGGAAGGAGGGGGGGAAATCTCAGCTTAGTCTCTCTTCTTCTTCCAAGTAGCTCAGTTCAGCTAACTTTGCACTAGTGTTGGGGGGAAAACACTTCCCTGAAATGATTTGTTATAAAGATGATTTTGGGCTTTGTTTTTGAGAGGAATGAGGGTGTAGTTGTTTACTGTACCATTGAGAATGATTGTCAGACAGTCAGCAGACCAGTGACAGTCTGATTTAATAGTCAGAGAGGGCGGAAGGGATGGATGGAGACCATAGAGTCTTAAGGCTGGATTAAATTCGCATTGTGGAAGATCCGCGTTGTAGCTCGATTTAAATGTAAAGGAAATGTTCCCGTGTTCTCGCAGACTAGATTCACGGTAAACGCTGCATGTCGGCTCAATCTGAAATTACCATGACAATAACATTTTTTACAATTTTACCTCATTTTTTGTGATATCCAATTGCAATCCAATTACAATCTTGTCTCATTGCTGCAACTACCCAATGGGCTCGGACAGGTGAAGATCGAGTCATGCGTCCTCCAAAGCGTGACCCAAGCCGCACTTCTTAGCACCTGCTTGCTTAACCCGGAATGTGTCAAAGGAAACACCAGCCAACTGATGACTGTCAGCTTGCAGGTGCCTGGCCTGCCACAAGGAGTCACTAGAGCACGATGAGCCAAGTAAAGGCCCCCCTGGGCCAAACCTTCCACTAATCCGGACAACCCTGGGACAATTGTGCACCGCCCTATGGGACTCCCGGTCACAGCCGGTTGTGACACAGGGGATCGAACCCAAGGCTGTAGTGACACCGCAACACTGCGATGCAGTGCCATAGACCGCTGCACCACTTGGGAGGCCTACCTCTACATTTTTATGCAGATCTTCTGCGATACTTCTGCAATACACAGCCCCTATGGTTTGATTCAATCCCTGTTGCTGAAGTACGGCGCTATAGCGTGATTCAAGTGTAAAGGTCATTTCCAATTGAGCCGACCTATGCAGTTTTTCCGTGAATTCAGTCTCCACTAACGCAGGAACATTGCCTTTAATGTTCCCTTCAGCTCTACGTATTGAATCGGGCCTTTAATGTTCCCTTCAGCTCTACGTATTGAATAGGGCCTTTAATGTAAAAGTGCCATGTTGTAAATAAACTGACGCCTAAGTGAGTTCAATCTCCAAAAGCAATACGTCCTGTAAGGATTTCAGTACAATAACTTTAATATCACTACCAGTACCAGCTAGAGACCCTTCTATGTATCGAACCAAGTAGTTTTTATTGCCTTAGTGAATATGATCATTTCAAGATCGTTATATTGTACCAATGATAATGCAGTAACATTGACCTAAGTAATGTAATGAATCAGTTTCATAATTGATAGTTATTATCTAAGCGTTAAAGTTAATAGTCAAAGGCCTTCATTTTGCTACAAAGTGTTAAACATAACTGACCCATGTTAAATATTGCTATGATTTTATATGCCTTTTCTTCACCTGTATACTTTCTGACTGATGGAATGTTCTTTTTTATTTGGTCAGACAATCAGGAAAATGAATTGAATCTGAGATTTGTAACCGTTCATTTGTAAAGTTCTCTTTGGTGCAGTTTCTAGTTTGACTTTGAACACTAAGTTGAATGTTTTATAGTTGACCTGTGTATTTGCCTCATCAATATAGTGAAGGGTTATTTATGTAGTTTGCATGAAATGTAACTTTGGGCTGGATTCAATCCGTATCGCGGAAGATCACATTAAAAGTGTAGAGGTCATTTCCGATTAAGCCGACATATGCAGTGTTTATCTTGAATGCAGTCTCCACGAACGCGTTAACATTACCTTTAAATGGAGCTATAACGCAGATCTCCCATGATACTTCTGCGATGCGGTGAGAATACAGCCCTTTGTTGTACAATTGAAATTGCTGCTTATAACCTGTCTTTGGAGAAAATACCACAGAGTTCATCTGACAGAATGTCATTTCAAACATTGACCTTATTATCAATAACAATAAAATGGCGTTTTTGTTTACAAAGCATTGTGGACTTGTTATATTCTCAACCACTTAACCCTTCATACTATCACAGGCCCATGAATATCGCTGCTCCTCCAGCCTTATGGAGACGCTGCATAACTGGTGGGATATTCATTCCACGGAATGGAGCGACTGCTAAATAACCAACATGGAAATGTGATATACAGCACCATCTGGTGGTGTAAAGCTGAATGACTCCAATGGCCAGGTGATACAACGTTTTCCTCCATCACCACCCTCATCTGAGGACGTGACCTCAAGAGGACAGACAGGCAGAACTGAGCCTGAGGCCCTTCTCTCCTCCTTCAGTAAATCACTGATCTGTATGTGATTATATGGGCTATGTGTAGATGGAGGCTGGTGGGAGGACCTATAGGAGGATGGGCGTATTTGAATGGCTGGAATGGAATGA
The DNA here is from genome assembly GCF_034236695.1 of Oncorhynchus nerka. Lineage (NCBI taxonomy): Eukaryota > Metazoa > Chordata > Actinopteri > Salmoniformes > Salmonidae > Oncorhynchus > Oncorhynchus nerka. The sequence goes on from NC_088409.1 coordinate 25,086,308, forward strand.
ATGGGACGGTACTAAACAGACATATGGCAACCACTCCTTTCCATTCCAGCCATTACAATGAACCTATCCGCCTATAGCTCCTCCCACCAGCCTCCACTGCATGTGTGAGCTAAAGCTCAATATCGAGGTACCACATACTTTCTAGGCAAGCATTCGCCATAGCTCGATGGAATAGAGCAGGGTTATTCAACTCTCACCCTACGAGGTCCGGAGCCTGCTGCTTTTCTCTTCTACCTGATAATAAATTGCACTCACCTGGTGTCCCAGGTCTAAATCAGTCCCTCATTAGAAGGGAACAATGACAAAACACAGTGGAAGTGGCTTTGAGGTCCAGCGATGAGTTTGAGGGGAATAGAGAAGGAATGAGACACATGAGAGACTTTGAGGTTTGGTTTATGTTGATTATTTATTGGGTATTTACAAAGAAGCACATGCGGGAGTCAGACACTGACTGACGCTACAGGGACACAGTACACTATGGAACAGTGAGGTACGGGGCAGGTTACATCACACCAGAGAGATACAGAACCCACTGCTACACACACATGCTTGTTCGTTCGCACGCAAGCACGAACACACACACACACACACACCAGTGGAGGCTGCTGAGGGGAGGACGGCTCTTAATAATGGCAAATGGAATGGCATCAAACACCTGGCAACCAGGTGTTTAATGTATATGATACCATTCCACATATTCCTCTCCAGCCATTACCAAAAGCCAGTCCTCCCCAATTAAGGTGCCACCAACCTCCTGTGCTACACACACACACACACACACACAAAACCCCAGATAGATAGATAGAGAGATAGACGTGAGGGAACAAATACAACAGAGGTGTATATATACACCTTTCATGGACTCCAGGGTCAATAAATACCACATCCAATAAATGTACAGCTTTTCATACAAATCAATGCATTTATCATGGATCATCTCACACAATGGAAAATATACCCGAAACAACAAAAAATAATTAGAAAATCCTTGTCAACATACTGAGATTGTTACCGTCACAGACCATGTGTATTTCCTGAAGTTAGGTTTCCCCTTCACCTGCATCTAGGCATGGCACATTGAAAGGTGGACCTTGCTGACACTAACTAGCTCCTCCCTCATACAGCCTAATTTACTACAAGCTGCAATTAAAATACATTATAGATAGCTCTAAAACAACTCAATTTACTGGCCGAAGAAAGTAGTTGTCTAGCTTGTTTTGCTGCCGTGACCCAGCTAAAGCCTTTAGAAGACCAGGGGTGTAGTGTGACTGGCCATGACACACAGTGGCTCCACTGTTTGGTAAACAACTATCTATTGGAGCTACACATTGTCTTGAGACACGCAGCGATTTGGATTAGCTAGTTAGGTTGTTGACGTACTAGCAGGTGCCATACCATTGCACTTGCTGGAAGATTTGGTAAAGTAGCCTGTATAATGCAAGTGCAAAGTTACAATGTTTCCAATCTATTGTTGTCATAGGGACACTAACCCTGTGCTACACCACAGAGGCTTGTTGGCATGGTAACCTTTTATATTATACCTTTTATACCTTCTTTATTATATTCTGACCAATCAAAAGAGCGATATTCCCTTTGAATTTATGGGTAATATGTTTTATTCTTCATTCCTCAAGTAACCTGAACTCTTCAAGAAGCGCCATGTCACCCGCAAGTGACAAAACAACAAAAACAGCAAACAAACAGTTCCTTTAAACCAGAAGCCTTTGAGAAGTACATCATATGCATCATCATTACCAAGCCTACAGAATAACTACCAACCAAATCAGAAGAGAAACATAGTAATAAACATTATTACTTGAACATTATTCTACTACCACTATCGTTACTACGGTATTAAAAATGATGACCTTACACAGGTTAGCGTGACAGGTAGGGAAAGAAGGAAGGTACATATGAGAGCTGAGGTACGGTTGGGGGAAGGGCAGCCTCTCCCTCAAACACATAGGCTTGACAGTCGTGGTGTCTTCATACACATACAGTACATCAGGGAGTAGCTTACTGCTTCATCTGAAAGCTTGGATAGTCTCGGTCAGGAACATACAACTATGGCCCTGGAAACCCACATTGTCTACTGGTCTCAGTAGCCTTTTGAATTGTCTTGTAGTCAGACTTAGTAACGCCCAGGTAACCAGTCAAGTTAAACATCTGGGGAATCAAAGATACCAATTGATCTATGAGGTAAAGGAAAAGTAACCAGACTAGAGTTGATCATCCCTGGGATGAGTAGAAAGAGACAGGTCTCAAGTCCCTCAGACTGTTTATCTGTCTGTCTATCTGTCTGTTTGTCTGTCTGTTTATCTGTCTGTTTATCTGTCTGTCTGTTTATCTGTCTGTTTATCTGTCTGTCTGTCTATCTGTCTGTTTGTCTGTCTGTCTATCTGTCTGTTTGTCTGTCTGTCTGTCTGTCTGTCTGTCTGTCTGTCTGTCTGTCTGTCTGTCTGTCTGTCTGTCTGTCTGTCTGTCTGTCTGTCTGTCTGTCTGTCTGTCTGTCTGTCTGTCTGTCTGTCTGTCTGTCTGTCTGTCTGTCTGTCTGTCTGTCTGTCTGTCTGTCTGTCTGTCTGTCTGTCTATCTATCTGTCTGTTTATCTGTCTGTCTATCTGTCTGTCTGTTTATCTGTCTGTCTATCTCTCTGTCTAGCTGTCTGTCTGTTTATCTGTCTGTCTATCTGTTCGTCTCAAAGCATTGATATTTCCATAAGCACTGAGTAGTATGTGTTAGTGAGGTTTAAGAGGTGTGGACTGATTGAAGTTACAGCATTGCTATGCCAGTTATATTTATATACTGTTGGATACTAGAATGTCCTTTAGATAGATATGTGTCATATAGATAGATATTCTTCTGCATTCAAGGGTTGGGCTCAATTCGAATTGAAGGCTGCCGATTCAGGAAGAGATTTGAATTTAAAATCAGCTACTTAAAAAACATAAATAGCTTCTCCTTTTTAATTCATTAAGAAATCATTAACAATACAGGCCCCTATTTCAATCATCGAATTGGAATTTCAGTTTACTTCCTGAATTGACTGCCATATTGAGCCCAACCCCACTGCATTCACTCAAAGCATTCATTATACAATAAATGCAGTCTAAAGGTATGAGACTAAATCTATCAGGTTATGATGAAGATATGAAGGATATGAAGTCAAGACAATGCACACAACACACACTAAGATGAAGCCACTGGATTCCAATAATTGACAAAAATACTGGAGCTGTCCGTGTGTATAATGACTATAGAGTAGTGACTGGTGAGTTGGGGATAAAAGGCCAGATCACTTATCAATTTGATTCATGATCAACCTTATCTATAGTAACGTTTGACTATCTGTTTTCTCTTGGTTATCTATCTATCGGTTAAATTCATCTATATTCATATACCTATATATTATGTATGTATATTTATACAGTCAAATAGTTATCCTTTTTAAACTGACTATTAATTGTAGTGGGAACATGTCAAACACAGAGACTAAGCGAAAGAGGTGAGAGATCAATAGGGGTGAAAGGTCAAATAGAACACAGAAAACAGCTACATTGCACTATGGTACTACTTTACGTAACAGGGGCTACGCTCCAATACTCTAGCATGGCTCCCTTCACCGGTTAGCCTGGCGGCAAGGTCTGGGTCTAGAGCAGAAACCGACCTGGCTACCAGGCTATAAATCTTCCCATAGTGACTGCTGATCTGAAAGTGTTTGGATAAACTGAATGCATTGGTTGCACGTTTCGTCACAATATTGTTTTTAACGTTCGTTTGGACTGATGCCCGACTGAGCATTCTACTCAATGCATCCTCATCATTAAGCGCTGATGAAGATTTCATCAAAAGTGCATTACAGTGGCCTGGAAATACAATGACATTCAAAAACAGGCAAATAATTATTAGGAAAATCTTTCGTCATCATTTTGATGTCACCAGATAGACTTTAGATGCAGTATAACATTAGCTAACTAGCTTAAATTGAGGGGAGGCCACCTGATTGTAACTAGCTTACGTTTGCTTTGCTAGCTATTTTTGCAGAATTTTGCTATTAATTTATACTAAACAGTAGTTAGACTCAGAACGACGGGGCTTATCACCACTTTAGGGCACCGCCGATGGCGGCTTGGCATGACGTGACGGAGGTGCAACCTATGAATAGAATTCTACAAAGCTTTATCCAGTCCTTCTCAGATCAGTGGTCACCAAAGAGAGATGATGAATGGAGGACATTTAAAGGGATAGTCCACACCAAGATAAGTGTTTGTCTGAAGTTTTCACACTTCAAAAGTGGTCTGAAGTCGTGCTGGGTCCATATTCCACACCATCTGGTGAGCTAAATTAAATCTTCCTTAAATCCCCCTAATTAGATGGCATTAGATGGTACAGTTCTTTAGGGATTGAGTTTTGCACATTTCTACCAGTGCATATAGTGGGATCTACACAACAGATGGTGTGGAGTAGGAACTAAATCACTTAGACCAGAGATCATCAACTAGATTCAGCCACGGATGGTCAGGGGGCTGGAACATAATCATAAATCATTTGTAGATGCAAATTGACCGCAAGAAGCCCAAACAGATATAACATTTGGCTAAAATATAATAATTTCAAACCTTGCTTAGATTTGTAAACAATCACATCTCTCTCTATGTGTGGGAATACCTTGGAACAGATTTCCAACATTTACTGATGGTAGTATTTTATGTCCAACAAGTAACCCAAACCCTTATAAAATCATGGGCCGCCAGTTAGGGAACCCTGACATACGACTTTGGACCACTTTAGAGATATAAACATGTGATTTGAACTTAGATTCAGGGGTGAACTATTTCTCTGAGAGCATTGGGACTTCACCACAGCCTCTCTATGGTTGCCTAAATACATTATAGCTTTATGACTTCATTTTCCCTCCCCCAGATATATTCAAACAATCAAAACTCTGATCAGGTGTCTGAAATCACAGGATCAGTGAGGCGTAGCCAATGGGTACGAGCCCCTCTCGGTCTCCCTGACGACAGCGAATCCAGTCGTGATCGACTCCCCCTAAAACCACTAACTCCTCCCCTTTCTGGAAGCTTAGCTCCGCCCCTGTGCCAGAGTGGTCGCATAGTGTTCTGACTGACCTGAGAAAGAGAGAAGAATAAGTGATACTACTGTAAAAACATAAGAATGACGTAAAACTGTCATAGACAGTCATGACAACTGAACAAACTAAACATGTAATCTAGATATATTTCCAAATATTTCCAATACCTGAGGGGTCTTGGGTTGTCCCATGTCTCCTCCATCTCTCTCTCGAACACCTCTTCTACCTGCTGGGGCTCCAGCGCCCTCCTCTGGTTAGCGCTGGAACTGCTGCTCACCATCCGGGTCAGAACAGACACCCCTGGAGACAACCACTGAGACGGACGTCTGGGGAGGGAGAGAGATACATCAGTGATAAGAGTAAGATACTTCAACTGTCTAGTATCAGAACACTATCACACAAACACACACACACCAGCGCACCTGGTTGGAAGTGTGGGTATCGTGGGGTTATTGGAGGCTCCAAACAGCCGTCCCAAACCCCAGGGGACCGCCAATGCTCCATCGACCTGAGGAGAGTCACTCCTGGCCTGGGTACTGGTCTGGGGCTCTGGGGGGTCTCTGGATGTCCCCTCCTCGTTTTGTACTGCAGACAGGCTGAGTTCAGCCAGGTTCTGGCCCAGCTTGCCCCCCCAGCGTACCACAGCCCCCCATCCCTGCTGGATCACCTAGGGAGAGAATAACAGCTCAGAAAAGTGCTGTGTGGTACAGACACTCACCCATGCATTCAAACAAAGACACACACACATACGTTGAATTGTGCTCACCTGTCCTGCCTGTTGGGAGAGACTGGCCTCCTCAACATTAGGAGGAGCTAGCTCCCTAATTTCTTTCTCCTGAACCCACATTAGCTGAGGACTTGTCTCCGCAAGACCCCCAGAGACCTTTTTAGGCCCCACACTGAGACTCGCTGGCTTCAGTGACTCCACCAACCCTCCCACCCCTGAGTTGGCCAGGGACGACGAGCTCACATTATGATTTGTCGCCTCGGGTTCTGCTCTCCCAAAGTCCAGCTCTGATAGGCTCTCAAGATAGCTGCTGCCCCTGCTTTGGGAAGCGGACCCCCGGGGCGAGAGCCTGAATCCCAGGTCCTGATTGGGTGGGCTGGGGATCTCTGGGCTGTGATTGGCTGGATCCAGGTGGTGGTGCTGGAAGAGCAGGTCGAGGTTAAGGTTCAGGAGACTGAGGGGCTGCAGCAGGAGGAGGAGCTCCTCAAACAGAGGCTGGCAGGAAGTCAATGACAAACGCATGAAGGAGGAGGGCTGGTAGAACGTCACCAACACATCTGACAGAGAGAGAGGGAGGCGAAGGGAGAGAGAAAGAGACGGAGGGGGAGAGAGGGGGGGTGAAGGAGAGAGAAAGAGACGGAGGGGGAGAGAGGGGGCGAAGGGAGAGAGAGAGAGAAAGAGACGGAGGAGGGGGAGAGAGGGGGCGAAGGAGAGAGAGAGAGAGAAAGAGACGGAGGGGGAGAGAGGGGAGGCGAAGGAGAGAGAAAGAGACGGAGGGGGAGAGAGGGGGCGAAGGAGAGAGAGTGAGAAAGAGACGGAGGGGGAGAGAGGGGGCGGTGAAGGAGAGAGAGAGAGAAAGAGACGGAGGGGGAGAGAGGGGGGCGAGGAGAGAGAGAGAAAAAAGAGACAGAGGGGGAGAGAGGGGGGCGAAGGAGAGAGAGAGAGAAAGAGACGGAGGGGGAGAGGGGGGAGAAGGAGAGAGAGAGAGAAAGAGACGGAGGGGGAGAGAGGGGGTGAAGGAGAGAGAGAGAAAAGAGACAGAGAGAGGGGGGGGGAGAGAGAGAGACAGGGGGGAGAGAGGGGGAGAGAGAGAGAGAGAGAGACAAAGGAGGGGAGAGGGGGTGAAGGAGAGAGAGAGAGACAAACGGGGGAGAGAGAGGGGGCGAAGGAGAGAGAGAAAGAGACGGAGGGGGAGAGAGGGGGTGAAGGAGAGAGAGAGAAAGAGACGGAGGGGAGAGAGGGGGCGAAGGAGAGAGAGAGAGAAAAGAGACAGGGGGAGAGAGGGGAGGGAAGGAGAGAGAGAGAGAAAGAGACGGAGGGGGAGAGAGGGGGCGAAGGAGAGAGAGAGAGAAAGAGACGGAGGGGGGAGAGGGGGTGAAGGAGAGAGAGAGAGAAAAAGAGACGGAGGGGGAGAGAGGGGGGCGAAGGGAGAGAGAGAGAAAGAGACAAAGGGGGAGAGAGGGGGCAAAGGAGAGAGAGAGAGAAAGAGACGGAGGGGGAGAGAGGGGGTGAAGGAGAGAGAGAGAGAAAGAGACGGAGGGGGAGAGAGGGGGTGAAGGAGAGAGAAAGAGACAGAGGTGGAGAGAGGGGGCGAAGGAGAGAGAGAGAGAAGAAAGACGGGAGGGGGAGAGAGGGGGGGGCGAAAGGAGAGGGGAGAGACGGGGGGGAGAGAGGGGAGAGAGAGAGAGAGAAAGAGACGGAGGGGGAGAGGGGGGGGAGAAGGGAGAGAGAGAGAAAGAGACGGAGGGGGATAGAGGGGGAGGCGAAGGAGAGAGAGAGAAAGAGACAGAGGGGGAGAGGGGGTGTGGGGAAGAGAGAGAGAGAAAGAGACGAGAGGGGGAGAGAGAGAGAGAGACAGTGGGGGGTGAAGGGAGGAGAGAGAAAGAGACAGAGGGGGTGGTGAAGGAGAGAGAGAGAGAGACAGAGGGGGGATGAAGGGAGAGAGAGAAAGAGACAGTGCGGGGGTGAAGGATAGAGAGAAAGAGAGACGGAGGGGGAGAGAGGGGGAGTGAAGGGAGAGAGAAAGAGTGAGGGGAGGAGAGGGGGTGAAGGAGAGAGAGAGAGAAAGAGACAGAGGGGGATAGAGGGGGAGGCGAAGGAGAGAGAGAGAGAAAGAGACAGAGGGGGAGAGGGGGTTTGGTGAAGGGAGAGAGAGAGAAAGAGACGGAGGGGGGAGAGAGAGAGAGAGAGAGAGAGAGGGGGTGAAGGGAGGAGAGAGAAAGAGACAGAGGGGGTGTGGTGAAGGAGAGAGAGAGACAGAGGGGGGGGGTGAAGGGAGGAGGAGAAATAGACAGAGGGGGGGGGTGAAGGGAGGAGTGAGAAATAGACAGAGGGGGGGTGAAGGGAGGAGTGAGAAATAATGTTGTAACATATTAATATTCAAACAGATAGATTGCGGACATGAACTTTAGTCTTCAGAGACTTACCACTGCATGACTGGAGATGGGACAGCCAGAAATCCATAAGCTTGATGCTGAACGAGAGAGACAAGAAGCAGGTGAGAATTGGAATTTAAAAAGTCAAACAGAAAAACCCTAGGAGAGAAGAGCCAGGTCTTAAAGATCATGATTATTAGAAAGCAAATTACGGACTCCTCTTTAAATCTGCGTATTCCTTTAAAGCTCAGTTGTCCTGAGTCTGCACAACTCTGCCAGGACCTAGGATCAAGAGAGACGCTCAAGTGTTTTAGTACTATATCTCTTGACACAATGATGAAAATAATCATGGCCTCTAAACCTTCAAGCTGCATACTGGACCCTATTCCAACTAAACTACTGAAAGAGCTGCTTCCTGTGCTTGGCCCTCCTATGTAGTACATAATAAACGGCTCTCTATCCACCGGATGTGTACCAAACTCACTAAAAGTGGCAGTAATAAAGCCTCTCTTGAAAAAGCCAAACCTTGACCCAGAAAATATAAAAAACTATCGGCCTATATCGAATCTTCCATTCCTCTCAAAAATGTTAGAAAAGGTTGTTGCGCAGCAACTCACTGCCTTCCTGAAGACAAACAATGTATACGAAATGCTTCAGTCTGGTTTTAGACCCCATCATAGCACTGAGACTGCACTTGTGAAGGTGGTAAATGACCTTTTAATGGCATCAGACCGAGGCTCTGCATCTGTCCTCGTGCTCCTAGACCTTAGTGCTGCTTTTGATACCATCGATCACCACATTCTTTTGGAGAGATTGGAAACCCAAATTGGTCTACACGGACAAGTTCTGGCCTGGTTTAGATCTTATCTGTCGGAAAGATATCAATTTGTCCTCTGACAAATCAACTGTACATTTCGGTGTTCCTCAAGGTTCTGTTTTAGGACCACAATTGTTTTCACTATATATTTTACCTCTTGGGGATGTCATTCGAAAACATAATGTTAACTTTCACTGCTGTGCCGATGACACACAGCTGTACATTTCAATGAAACATGGTGAAGCCCCAAAATTTCCCTCGCTAGAAGCATGTGCTTCAGACATAAGGAAGTGGATGGCTGCAAACTTTCTACTTTTAAACTCTGACAAAACAGAGATGCTTGTTCCAAGTCCCAAGAAACAAAGAGATCTTCTGTTGAATCTGACAATTAATCTTAATGGTTGTACAGTCGTCTCAAATAAAACTGTGAAGGACCTCGGCGTTACTCTGGACCCTGATCTCTCTTTTGAAGAACATATACAGACCATTTCAAGGACAGTTTTTTTCCATCTACATAACATTGCAAAAATCAGAAACTTTCTGTCCAAAAATGATGCAGAAAAATGTATCCATGCTTTTGTCACTTCTAGGTTAGACTACTGCAATGCTCTACTTTCCGGCTACCGGATAAAGCACTAAATAAACTTCAGTTAGTGCTAAATACGGCTGCTAGAATCCTGACTAGAACCCCAAAAATTGATCATATTACTCCATTGCAAACAGCTGGAGGCAGGGCTTTCTCCTATAGAGCTCCATTTTATGGAACGGTCTGCCTACCCATGTCAGAGACGCAAAACTCGGTCTCAACCTTTAAGTCTTTACTGAAGACTCATCTCTTCAGTGGGTCATATGACTGAGTGTAGTCTGGCCCAGGAGTGGGAAGGCGAACGGAAAGGCTCTGGAGCAACGAACCGCCCTTGCTGTCTCTGCCTGGCCGGTTCCCCTCTTTCCACTGGGATTCTCTGCCTCTAACCCTATTACAGGGGCTGAGCCACTGGCTTACTGGGGCTCTCTCATACCGTCCCTGGGAGGGGTGCATCACCTGAGTGGGTTGAGTCATTGATGTGATCATCCTGTCTGGGTTGGGTTGGCGCCCCCCCCCCCCCTTGGGTTGTGCCGTGGCGGAGATCTTTGTGGGCTATACTCAGCCTTGTCTCAGGATGGTAAGTTGATGGTTGAAGATATCCCTCTAGTGGTGTGGGGGCTGTGCTTTGGCAAAGTAGGTGGGGTTATATCCTTCCTGTTTGGCCCTGTCCGGGGGTGTCTCCTGTGTCTCCTGACCCCTCCTGTCTCAGCCTCCAGTATTTATGCTGCAGTAGTTTATGTGTCGGGGGGCTAGGGTCAGTTTGTTAAATCTGGAGTACTTCTCCTGTCCTATTCGGTGTCCTGTGTGAATTTAAGTGTGCTCTCTCTAATTCTCTCTTTCTCTCTTTCTTTCTCTCTCTCTCTCGGAGGACCTGAGCCCTAGGACCATGCCTCAGGACTACCTGACATGATGACTCCTTGCTGTCCCCAGTCCACCTGGCCGTGCTGCTGCTCCAGTTTCAACTGTTCTGCCTTATTATTATTGGACCATGCTGGTCATTTATGAACATTTGAACATCTTGGCCATGTTCTGTTATAATCTCCACCCGGCACAGCCAGAAGAGGACTGGCCACCCCACATAGCCTGGTTCCTCTCTAGGTTTCTTCCTAGGTTTTGGCCTTTCTAGGGAGTTTTTCCTAGCCACCGTGCTTCTACACCTGCATTGCTTGCTGTTTGGGGTTTTAGGATGGGTTTCTGTACAGCACTTTGAGATATCAGCTGATGTACGAAGGGCTATATAAATACATTTGATTTGATTTGATTCTTACTTGAGGAGGCCGAGGAGGAAGGCGTTGAACCTGTGTTTGTTCTGCCGAGCTGGGGCAGCTCTCCTATTCTAGCCTGGAGGCTGTACAGGGACTGAGTGCTGGGCCCTGGAGGAAGAAGGGGAGCAGAGATGAGAGAAAGAAAGGCTTTGGTTAAGCTTTGGCACAGAGAAACAAATCTATATCTAATCAACATGTTATGTTACCTTTGACCTGAATTGACTGAAATTGAAATGAACAAGTACTGAGTTAATGGAATAACCCTGATCACCAGAGTAGTGGGAAGGAGAGAATAAGAGGGAATAGAGGAGGGGAGAGTGTGATAATCAGAGAGAGAGAGAGAATGATGACTCAACACTGCAGAATAATGAGTGCCAGACTAGAGCGAGAGAGGAGAGAGAGACTGAAAGTACTATGAACCCACATGATGTCTGGGAGGGTGAGAGAGATACATATTGGAGAGAGGGAAAGAGGAAGAGAGATATTGAGAGATTGGCTATGTACATCCATCATGTCTGAGAAAGAGAAATAGAGAGAGATGGATATAGAGAGAGATATGTAAATAGATGGAAAGGCAGGGGTTATAACAACCACAGCCCTCCTATGCTGTCTATGCTCTCTTGTAACCCACCTCTGTACTGCGCTCCAGAGTTCCTACCTGGCCTGGTGGAGGCCTGGACCAGTCCCCAGGCTGAGTTTGGCCTCCTGCCCGAGATCAAATCACTCTGGTGGGGCTTGAGGCCGTCGGAGAGCAGGCTCCGCAGGGCGGGGCACAAACACTGCAGCACCAGCCGGCCCAGAGACGGATTCACACTGCTGTCTCCTGATAGAGCCTGGAAAGGGGAGGAGAAAGGAGAGTGGCAAAATAGAGGGAAGAGAGAAGGGAAGAGAGGGGGATGAAGAGGGGAGAGAGAGGGAAGAGAGGAGAGGGGAGAAATAGGGGGAGAGAGAGGGAAGAGAGGAGAGGGGAGAAATAGGGGAGGGAGGAGAGAGAGAGGGAGGGAAGAGAGGGAGGGAAGAGAGAGGGAGGGGAGAAATAGAGTAGGAGAGAGAGGGAAGAGAGGGAGAGGGGATAAATAGGGGGAGGAGAGAGAGGAAGGAGGAATAGAGAGAGGAAGAGAGGAGAGGAGAGAGGGGAGGGGAGAAATAGGGGAGGAGAGAGAGGGAAGAGAGGAGAGAGGAGAGGGAGGAGGGGAGAAATAGGGGAGGAGAGAGAGGTAAGAGAGGAGAGAGGAGAGGGAGGAGGGGAGAAATAGGGGAGGAGAGAGAGGTAAGAGAGGAGAGAGGAGAGGGAGGAGGGGAGAAATAGGGGAGGAGAGAGAGGTAAGAGAGGAGAGAGGAGAGGGAGGAGGGAGAAATAGGGGAGGAGAGAGAGGTAAGAGAGAGAGAGGAGAGGGAGGGGAGAAATAGGGGGGAGAAATAAGAGAGGAGAGAGAGGAGAGGGAGGAGGGGAGAAATAGGGGAGAGAAGAAAGGAGAGAGGAGAGGGAGGAGGGGAGAAATAGAAGAGAGAGAGAAGAAGAAAGGAGAGGGGGTAGAGAGAGAGAGAGAAGAAAGGAGAGGGTGTTATGGATAGGAGGAGAAGATAAATAGAGAAGGATGAAAACAGAGAGATGGAGAAGAGAGAAGTATGTGGGAAAGAGGATGGAGTTAGTACACAGAGGTTCTGACTACTGAGCCAAAGATAGAGATATCTGAAGACAACCCAGCACCTTGTTAATGGAGGCAGACTAGGGGAGAGGAAGAGGGAGAGACAGAAAGAGACAGACATGTCCTGTTATTCAATGGATGATTCATATATGGAGGATTCATATATAGATATAGAGCCACTAACTGGCTGTTTGAGCCATCAAGTGTCACTAGTTATTAAGTTCCAATGAGCTGAATCAACCACCGGTGTTACAGGCCTACGTCTAGTTTCAGAGACACGGATACAGAAATCCTAGGAGGCAATGAAGTCTTTCGGGAGTTTGAGCTGGTTGATCTTCTTATGTCTGTCTGTTTTTCACTTTGCCTGTCGGTATGGAAACCCTGTCATAGCAACAGCTGACAGTACGTCGTTAGGAGCGGTAGCTAGGGATTATAAACGCGGGGGGTGGAGGTTTGTACTGATTGGATTACCTTCCCCTGATCTAAAACCAAAATGTGAAATCGGAGGAAGATGATTGGCCCTATTGAAATGAATATACTTGATTGATCCACAGAGGGGGAGCTGGGTTTGCTGCCAGCATCAGACAACAGCGAACAGTAGAAACAAACAGGCATGCCCTCAGAAATACATCATTAAAGTACAGACATAATGAATAAAAACTCAAGCCCATTTTCCATATCTCACATAATGTGGTGTGTACACCATGTTACTGAAGAGACCGTGTTAAACATGGTGTTAAACTGACCTTCTGCACCAGGGTCCGTGAGGAGCTGAATTGAGCCAAAATGGCCTCCACTGCCACACTGACTGCACTGACCAGAGCTGTGGACGCGAGCAGTTAGACATACACACATCATTTCTCTAACAGTGTAAATGTACATGAATAAATGTACTGTATATCACATAGGCTGTATAGAAATATACATGAAGGCTATATATGATCCCGTGTGACTCAGTTGGTAGAGCATGGTGCTTGCAACGCCAGGGTTGTGGGTTTGATTCCCACAGGGGACCAGTATGAAAATATATGTCACTCTGGATAAGAGCGTCTGCTAAATTATTCAAATGTAAATATATACAGGTATATCGTACCTCTTTTTTCCAGCAGGCACAGAGAGGACAGCCCTAGGCCTCTCAGAGGGGCCTTCACGTCATCGCCCATCCAGGAAGTCCCACCTCTCTGTACAGAGCCGGCAAATGAGACGCTACGAACCGCTGAGATTGACAGAGATAGAGGAAGGATCACTTACAACCTACTCTACGCTAATCTAATCAGTGGTGGACTCAGACAGGAAGAGCAATGTTACTTGGTATTTCTGTGTTACTGTTTCAGTATTAGTGATATTAGTTGTTTTAGCAGTTAGCTAAAGCAGTGGTGGAGTACTATCAGTAGTAGTGTAGTAGTGATAGCATAGTGATAGCATAGTGATAGCATACAGTGAGGGAAAAAGTATTTGATCCCCTGCTGATTTTGTACGTTTGCCCACTGACAAAGAAATGATCCGTCTATAATTTGAATGGTTTATTTGAACAGAATAACAACAACAAAAATCCAGAAAAACGCAAGTCAAAAATTTTATAAATTGATTTGCATTTGAATGAGGGAAATAGGTGAGGTGTCTATTTCAGCACTCCATGCAACACAGACACACAACAGCATGGAGAGACAGACTGACAGACAGAGATATAGATATACAAACTACAGACAAACAGACAGACTGATATACAAACAGACAGACTACAGACAAACAGACAGACTGATATACAAACAGACAGACTACAGACAAACAGACAGACTGGTATACAAACAGACAGAGACTGAGATAGATATACACACTCAGACGGACAGACAAGACTACAGACAGACAGATTGACAGGGCGATAGAGATGTAGATATACACACAGACAGACAGACAGGCGAGCAGGGTGTTAGACAGACTAACAGAGTGACAGACAGGCGAGCAGGGTGTTAGACAGACAGACAGAGTGGCAGACAGGCGAGCAGGGTGTTAGACAGACAGACAGAGTGGCAGACAGGCGAGCAGGGTGTTAGACAGACAGGCGAGCAGGGTGTTAGACAGACAGGCGAGCAGGGTGTTAGACAGACTAACGGAGTGACAGACAGACAGGCGAGCAGGGTGTTAGACAGACAGGCGAGCAGGGTGTTAGACAGACAGACAGACAGACAGGCGAGCAGGGTGTTAAACAGACAGACAGACAGACAGGCGAGCAGGGTGTTAGACAGACAGGCGAGCAGGGTGTAGACAGACAGACAGACAGACAGACAGACAGACAGACAGGCGAGCAGGGTGTTAGACAGACTAACGGAGTGACAGACAGACAGGCGAGCAGGGTGTTAGACAGACAGGCGAGCAGGGTGTTAGACAGACAGACTAACGGAGTGACAGACAGACAGGCGAGCAGGGTGTTAGACAGACAGGCGAGCAGGTGTTAGTTAGACAGACAGACAGGGTGTTAAACAGACAGACAGGAAGAGCAGGGTGTTAGACTGACAGACAGACAGACAGGCGAGCAGGGTGTTAGACAGACTAACGGAGTGACAGACAGACAGGCGAGCAGGGTGTTAGACAGACAGGCGAGCAGGGTGTTAGACAGACAGACTAACGGAGTGACAGACAGACAGGCGAGCAGGGTGTTAGACAGACAGGCGAGCAGGGTGTTAGACAGACAGGCGAGCAGGGTGTTAGACAGACTAACGGAGTGACAGACAGACAGGCGAGCAGGGTGTTAGACAGACAGGCGAGCAGGGTGTTAGACAGACAGGCGAGCAGGGTGTTAGACAGACTAACGGAGTGACAGACAGACAGGCGAGCAGGGTGTTAGACAGACAGGCGAGCAGGGTGTTAGACAGACAGGTGAGCAGGGTGTTAGACAGACAGGCGAGCAGGGTGTTAGACAGACTGACAGACAGGCGAGCAGGGTGTTAGACAGACAGGCGAGCAGACAGGCGAGCAGGGTGTTAGACAGACAGACAGGCGAGCAGGGTGTTAGACAGACAGACAGACAGACAGGCGAGCAGGGTGTTAGACAGACAGACAGACAGACAGGCGAGCAGGGTGTTAGACAGACTAACGGAGTGACAGACAGACAGGCGAGCAGGGTGTTAGACAGACAGGCGAGCAGGGTGTTAGACAGACTGACAGACAGGCAGGGTGTTAGACAGACTGGACAGACAGGCGAGCAGGGTGTTAGACAGACAGGCAGAGCAGGGTGTTAGACAGACAGACAGACAGGGAGGAGGGTGTTAGACAGACTGACAGACAGGCGAGCAGGGTGTTAGACAGACAGGCGAGCAGGGTGTTAGACAGACAGGCGAGCAGGGTGTTAGACAGACAGGCGAGCAGGGTGTTAGACAGACTGACAGACAGGCGAGCAGGGTGTTAGACAGACTGACAGACAGGCGAGCAGGGTGTTAGACAGAGTGGCAGACAGGCGAGCAGGGTGTTAGACAGACTGACAGACAGGCGAGCAGGGTGTTAGACAGACTGACAGACAGGCGAGCAGGGTGTTAGACAGACAGGCGAGCAGGGTGTTAGACAGACAGGCGAGCAGGGTGTTAGACAGACTGACAGACAGGCGAGCAGGGTGTTAGACAGACTGACAGACAGGCGAGCAGGGTGTTAGACAGACAGGCGAGCAAGGTGTTAGACAGAGTGGCAGACAGGCGAGCAGGGTGTTAGACAGACTGACAGACAGGCGAGCAGGGTATTAGACAGACTGACAGACAGGCGAACAGGGTGTTAGACAGGCGAACAGGGTGTTAGACAGACTGACAGACAGGCGAGCAGGGTGTTAGACAGACAGGCGAGCAGGGTGTTAGACAGACTGACAGACAGGCGAGCAGGGTGTTAGACAGACAGGTGAGCAGGGTGTTAGACAGACAGGTGAGCAGGGTGTTAGACTACCAGGCGAACAGGGTGTTAGACAGACTGACAGACAGGCGAGCAGGGTGTTAGACTACCAGGCGAACAGGGTGTTAGACAGACAGGTGAGCAGGGTGTTAGACAGACTGACAGACAGGCAAGCAGGGTGTTAGACAGACAGGTGAGCAGGGTGTTAGACAGACAGGTGAGCAGGGTGTTAGACAGACTGACAGACAGGCAAGCAGGGTGTTAGACAGACTGACAGACAGGCGAACAGGGTGTTAGACAGACAGGCGAGCAGGGTGTTAGACAGACAGGCGAGCAGGGGGAGGGAGTGTGTGAGAGACAGGGGGAGGGAGTGTGTGAGAGAGAGCAGGGTGTTAGACAGGGGAGGGAGTGTGAGAGAGAGCTCTTACTCAGCGTGGGTGGCAGCGGCAGAGCCTGGATGAGTTTTGGGGGTCGGAGGTTTTCCTGGGGGATAGGGGGTAGAGGAAGGGGTAGTAGAGGGGCGGCCAGGGCAGGGAGGGTGTGAGAGCGGGGAACAGGGGTGAGCTGAGGTAGGATGCGTCCAGGCCCGGAGGGGGCTCCAGAGCGATAGGGGGGGTTGAGAGCCCCGATGGGGGAGAGGCGGGGAGGGGCACCCTGTGGATGGGACAGTTTTGGGGTGGTAGAGGTACCAGGTAGGGAGGGGGGGGAGATCTTTAGAGGTTCTGCTCTGGCCAGGGTGAGAGGTGTATGTGTGTGTGTCAGTGCGACCAAGGGAACCGACAGTGTGTGTTTTGGCATATGCCATCATCATCGCGTCAACGTTTTTATATGGGGTGGTGCAGCCTTGAGTGTGTGTGTCATTGCTGACGAGTGTGTGTGAGCCGGTGTGAGGCTGTTTATCAGTGACCTTAGCGGTGCAGTAGAGGGAGTCAAAGTCAGTGATGGATTCAGAGACAAAGCCATACTCCAGCTTCTCTTTAGTCTTGGACTCATTCACATAACGATACAAACTATCAATGTTGCTCTTGAGGGGTCGTGGGGTCGTGGACTGGGTAGTGTAGGGGTTAGGGGTCGTGGACTGGGTAGTGGAGGGGTTAGGGGCCGTGGACTGGGTAGTGTAGGGGTTAGGGCCTATGGCTGTGGACTGGGTAGTGTAGGGGTTAGGGGCCGTGGACTGGGTAGTGTAGGGGTTAGGGCCTATGGCTGTGGCTGTGGACTGGATTTCAGTGTGGCTGTGAGGTTGGGTCCTGGGGACTGGTCTCGTATGAGCACCACAGTATCCTGGGCGGTAAGGGTGGAGGAAATAGGAGGAGGGCTGGGAGTGGGCCAGGGAGAGAGGGGGTGAGGACACTGCCCAGTCAAAAGGGGCAAAGGAGAGGAGAGGGGAGAAGGGAGAGGAGTATGAGTAACAGGGGCAGGTTGAGGTGGAAATGGGGATTTGAGGTGGACAAGGGGGGCATTCAGGGGTTAGGAGTGTGAGTAAGTGGTGTGTGTGGGTAGGGGGCAGGTAGGGGTAGTTGGGGGCAGGAGGCGGTAGTTGGGGGTAGGTAGGGGTAGTTGGGGGTAGGTAGGGGTAGTTGAGGGCAGGTAGGGGTCGTTGGGGGCAGGTAGGGGTAGTTGGGGGCAGGTAGGGGCAGTTGGGGGGGGTAGGGGGCAGGTAGGGGTAGGGGTAGTTGGGGGCAGGTAGGGGTAGGTGGAGGTTGGGGCGGGTAGGGGTAGTTGGGGGCAGGTGGGGGTAGTTGGGGGAAGTAGGGGTAGTTGGGGGCAGGTAGGGGTAGTTGGGGGCAGGTAGGGGCAGGTGGAGGTTGGGGCAGGTAGGGGTAGTTGGGGGCAGGTAGGGGTAGGTGGAGGTTGGGGCAGGTAGGGGTAGTTGGGGGCAGGTGGGGGTAGTTGGGGGAAGTAGGGTAGTTGGGGGCAGGTAGGGGTAGGTGGAGGTTGGGGCAGGTAGGGGTAGTTGGGGGCAGGTAGGTGGAGGTTGGGGCAGGTAGGGGTAGTTGGGGGCAGGTGGGGGTAGTTGGGGGAAGTAGGGGTAGTTGGGGGCAGGTAGGGGTAGTTGGGGGCAGGTAGGAGCAGGTAGGAGAGGTCAGGGGTAGGTAGGGGTAGTTGGGGGCAGGTAGGGGTAGTTGGGGGCAGGTGGGTGTAGTTGGGGGAAGGTAGGAGCAGGTAGGAGAGGTCGGGGGTAGGTAGGGTTAGTTGGGGGCAGGTAGGGGCAGTTGGGGGAGGGGTAGTTGGGGGCAAGTAGGGGTAGTTGGGGTAGGTAGGGATATTTGGGGGCCCGGAGGACAAGCGAAAGCGGAGAAGGTAAAGGAGAAGCAGAACCATGGACAAACGTTGGAAGGACGGATGGGATAGAGGGATGAGAACAAGGAGAGGAGCAAAAGTGTATGTTGCAAATAAATTGGGAAGAGAGAGAGATGGAGAGAATGTTAGTGTCTGTTGAGAGAAGAATGCAATGTACACCAGTAGATCCCCACCACAACATGCAGTAACGCAGTACACCACCCAGTACCACACAACAACCTACAGTATGTCCAATAGTCTGACCCAACAGACACACACAGACTGACCACAATACATTAATGGAGGTGGTTCATGAACAGAGGAGTCAAAGTTCAGGTTTAGAGAAGCCTTTCTCTTTCGTTTCCTACTCTCACAGTCGTTCACTATTATTTCAACCCTGCCTGTACAGTAGTGGTATGCTGTCCTCTCTCTCTGTACAGTAGTGGTATGCTGTCCTCTCTCTCTGTACAGTAGTGGTATGCTGTCCTCTCTCTCTGTACAGTAGTGGTATGCTGTCCTCTCTCTCTGTACAGTAGTGGTATGCTGTCCTCTCTCTGTACAGTAGTGGTATGCTGTCCTCTCTCTCTCTGTACAGTAGTGGTATGCTGTCCTCTCTCTCTGTACAGTAGTGGTATGCTGTCCTCTCTCTCTCTGTACAGTAGTGGTATGCTGTCCTCTCTCTCTGTACAGTAGTGGTATGCTGTCCTCTCTCTCTGTACAGTAGTGGTATGCTGTCCTCTCTCTGTACAGTAGTGGTATGCTGTCCTCTCTCTCTCTGTACAGTAGTGGTATGCTGTCCTCTCTCTCTGTACAGTAGTGGTATGCTGTCCTCTCTCTCTGTACAGTAGTGGTATGCTGTCCTCTCTCTCTGTACAGTAGTGGTATGCTGTCCTCTCTCTCTGTACAGTAGTGGTATGCTGTCCTCTCTCTCTGTACAGTAGTGGTATGCTGTCCTCTCTCTCTCTGTACAGTAGTGGTATGCTGTCCTCTCTCTCTGTACAGTAGTGGTATGCTGTCCTCTCTCTCTGTACAGTAGTGGTATGCTGTCCTCTCTCTCTGTACAGTAGTGGTATACTGTCCTCTCTCTCTGTACAGTAGTGGTATGCTGTGCTCTCTCTCTCTCTGTACAGTAGTGGTATGCTGTCCTCTCTCTCTCTCTGTACAGTAGTGGTATGCTGTCCTCTCTCTGTACAGTAGTGGTATGCTGTACTATCTCTCTCTGTACAGTAGTGGTATGCTGTCCTCTCTCTCTGTACAGTAGTGGTATGCTGTCCTCTCTCTCTCTGTACAGTAGTGGTATGCTGTCCTCTCTCTCTCTCTCTGTACAGTAGTGGTATGCTGTCCTCTCTCTGTACAGTAGTGGTATGCTGTCCTCTCTCTCTGTGCAGTAGTGGTATGCTGTACTATCTCTCTCTGTACAGTAGTGGTATGCTGTCCTCTCTCTCTCTCTGTACAGTAGTGGTATGCTGTCCTTTCTCTCTCTGTACAGTAGTGGTATGCTGTTCTCTCTCTCTCTGTACAGTAGTGGTATGCTGCCCTCTCTCTCTCTCTCTGTACAGTAGTGGTATGCTGTCCTCTCTCTCTCTGTACAGTAGTGGTATGCTGTCCTCTCTCTCTGTACAGTAGTGGTATGCTGTCCTCTCTCTCTGTACAGTAGTGGTATGCTGCCCTCTCTCTCTCTCTCTGTACAGTAGTGGTATGCTGTCCTCTCTCTCTCTGTACAGTAGTGGTATGCTGCCCTCTCTCTCTCTGTACAGTAGTGGTATGCTGTCCTCTCTCTCTCTGTACAGTAGTGGTATGCTGTTCTCTCTCTCTCTGTACAGTAGTGGTATGCTGTCCTCTCTCTCTCTGTACAGTAGTGGTATGCTGTCCTCTCTCTCTGTACAGTAGTGGTATGCTGTCCTCTCTCTCTGTACAGTAGTGGTATGCTGTTCTCTCTCTCTCTGTACAGTAGTGGTATGCTATCCTCTCTCTGTACAGTAGTGGTATGCTGTTCTCTCTCTCTCTGTACAGTAGTGGTATGCTGTCCTCTCTCTCTTTCTGTACAGTAGTGGTATGCTGTCCTCTCTCTCTTTCTGTACAGTAGTGGTATGCTGTCCTTTCTCTCTCTGTACAGTAGTGGTATGCTGTTCTCTCTCTCTCTGTACAGTAGTGGTATGCTGTTCTCTCTCTCTCTGTACAGTAGTGGTATGCTGTCCTCTCTCTCTTTGTACAGTAGTGGTATGCTGTCCTCTCTCTCTGTACAGTAGTGGTATGCTGTCATCTCTCTCTCTGTACAGTAGTGGTATGCTGCCCTCTCTCTCTCTCTGTACAGTAGTGGTATGCTGTCCTCTCTCTCTCTGTACAGTAGTGGTATGCTGTCCTCTCTCTCTGTACAGTAGTGGTATGCTGCCCTCTCTCTCTCTGTACAGTAGTGGTATGCTGCCCTCTCTCTCTCTCTCTGTACAGTAGTGGTATGCTGTCCTCTCTCTCTCTGTACAGTAGTGGTATGCTGTCCTCTCTCTCTCTCTGTACAGTAGTGGTATGCTGTCCTCTCTCTCTCTCTGTACAGTACTGGTATGCTGTCCTCTCTCTCTCTCTGTACAGTACTGGTATGCTGTCCTCTCTCTCTCTCTCTCTCTGTACAGTAGTGGTATGCTGTCCTCTCTCTCTCTCTCTCTGTACAGTAGTGGTATGCTGTCCTCTCTCTCTCTCTCTGTACAGTAGTGGTATGCTGTCCTCTCTCCCTCTGTACAGTACTGGTATGCTGTCCTCTCTCTCGCTCTCTGTACAGTAGTGGTATGCTGTCCTCTCTCTCTCTCTCTCTCTCTCTCTCTGTACAGTAGTGGTACGCTGTCCTCTCTCTCTCTCTCTCTCTCTCTGTACAGTAGTGGTATGCTGTCCTCTCTACAGTAGTGGTATGCTGTCCTCTCTCTCTCTGTACAGTACTGGTATGCTGTCCTCTCTCTCTCTGTACAGTACTGGTATGCTGTCCTCTCTCTCTCTCTCTCTCTCTCTCTCTCTGTACAGTAGTGGTATGCTGTCCTCTCTCTCTCTCTCTCTCTGTACAGTAGTGGTATGCTGTCCTCTCTCTCTCTGTACAGTACTGGTATGCTGTCCTCTCTCTCTCTCTCTCTGTACAGTAGTGGTATGCTGTCCTCTCTCTGTACAGTAGTGGTATGCTGTCCTCTCTCTGTACAGTTTTGGTATGCTGTCCTCTCTCTCTCTGTACAGTACTGGTATGCTGTCCTCTCTCTCTCTCTCTGTACAGTAGTGGTATGCTGTCCTCTCTCTGTACAGTAGTGGTATGCTGTCCTCTCTCTGTACAGTAGTGGTATGCTGTCCTCTATCTTCACCTTCTCTCTCTCTCTCTTTTTCTTTCCCTCTCTCTAGCAGAGAAATGTACCGTTGGTTACGCTGAGTCAGGCTATGGAGAGTTCTGTTCCTGCATGGCAGCGCACTGTCTATCTCTCTGTCTCCTTGGAGATGATTGGATAATAGCCTATGCTGACTAGAAGTCCATTCTGCACAGAAATACATTGTCTCATTTAATATCACCGTGACAGAGAGAGAGGCTACACAGAGCGTGTTAACTACCATACCTTGGTTTAGCCTTGAGTTGATCTGACTGTCTCTCAGATGCAGCCACACATTACACTTCCTGGTTTATTTTGCGCTACTGTGAAATAAGTCTCTGCCATTGGTTGGTAGATGGAGCCCCTCCTCTTTGGTTCTTAAAGCTGTACATGCATACGTGACAAATAGTCTGGTCTGAATTGTATTATTTGTTTACAGTCTGTGGGTAGAAATTGGCCCTACATAACCTAGGATAAGTTTATCCTACTGCTGTGACGAGCTGACCACACATAACTAATTGGCTTTTACATACACACAGAGGGAAGAACACTATACACACACACACATACATTCAACATTTCTCCTGAAATGTACATTGTGACTTTGATTAGAAAAATAACAAATATATATTTCAGACAATAATCACATAATGAAATGAATTGTTACAATGTAAATTGTTATCAAAACAATAAAGCTGTGAAGTTGAAATACAAAGGAATAGAGGTATTCAGCCCTTCAGCCTATGGAACTAAGAACTAGAGGTCGACCGATTAATCGGAATGGCCGGTTAATTAGGGCCGATTTCAAGTTTTCATAACAATTGGTAATCAGCATTTTTGGACACCGATCATGGCTGATTACATTGCACTCCACGAGGAGACTGCGTGGCAGGCTGACTACCTGTTATGCGAGTGCAGCAAGGAGCGAAAATAAGGTGCTAGCTAGTAAGGTGCTAGCTAGCATTAAACCGATCTTAACATAATCACTAGTTAACTACACATGGTTGATGATATTACTAGTTCATCTAGCTTGTCCTGCGTGGCATATAATCGATGCGGTGCCTGTTAATTTATCATTGAATCACAGCCTACTTCGCCAAACGGGTGATTTAACAAGCGCATTCGCGAAAAAAGCACTGTCGTTGCACCAATGTGTAACAAACCATAAACAGCAACACCTTTCTTAAAATCAATACACAAATACAGTGGGGCAAAAAAGTATTTAGTCAGCCACCAATTGTGTAAGTTCTCCCACTTAAAATGATGAGAGAGGCCTGTAATTTTCATCATAGGTACACTTCAACTATGACAGACAAAAGGAGAAAAAAAATCCAGAAAATCACATTGTAGGATTTTTTATGAATTTATTTGCAAATTATGGTGGAAAATAAGTATTTGGTCACCTACAAACAAGCATGATTTCTGGCTCTCGCAGACCTGTAACTTCTTATTTAAGAGGCTCCTCTGTCCTCCACTCATTACCTGTATTAATGGCATCTGTTTGAACTTGTTATCAGTATAAAAGACACCTGTCCACAACCTCAAACAGTCACACTCCAAACTCCACTATGGCCAAGACCAAAGAGCTGTCAAAGGACACCAGAAACAAAATTGTAGACCTGCACCAGGCTGGGAAGACTGAATCTGCAATAGGTAAGCAGCTTGGTTTGAAGAAATCAACTGTGGGAGCAATTATTAGGAAATGGAAGACATACAAGACCACTGATAATCTCCCTCGATCTGGGGCTCCACGCAAGATCTCACCCCGTGGGGTCAAAATGATCACAAGAACGGTGAGCAAAAATCCCAGAACCACACGGGGGGGACCTAGTGAATGACCTGCAGAGAGCTGGAACCAAAGTAACAAAGCCTACCATCAGCAAGGGCATTGAAGATGAAACGTGGCTGGGTCTTTCAGCATGACAATGATCCCAAACATACCGCCCAGGCAACGAAGGAGTGGCTTCGTAAGAAGCATTTCAAGGTCCTGGAGTGGCCTAGCCAGTCTCCAGATCTCAACCCCATAGAAATCTTTGGAGGGAGTTGAAAGTCCGTGTTGCCCAGCAACAGCCCCAAAACATCACTGCTCTAGAGGAGACCAGCAACAGTGTGTGAAAACCTTGTCAGGACTTACAGAAAACGTTTGACCTCTGTCATTGCCAACAAAGGGTATATAACAAAGTATTGAGATAAACTTTTGTTATTGACCAAATACTTATTTTCCACCATAATTTGCAAATAAATTCATTAAAAATCCTACAATGTGATTTTCTGGATTTTTTTCTCCTAATTTTGTCTGTCATAGTTGAAGTGTACCTATGATGAAAATTACAGGCCTCTCATCTTTTTAAGTGTGAGAACTTGCACAATTGGTGGCTGACTAAATACTTTTTTGCCCCACTGTATATATTTTTAAACCTGCATATTTAGTTAAAAGAAATTCATGTTAGCAGGCAATATTAAACTAGGGAAATTGTGTCATTTCTCTTGCGTTCATTGCACGCAGAGTCAGGGTATATGCAACAGTTTGGGCCGCCTGGTTAGTTGCGAACTAATTTGCCAGAATTTTATGTAATTATGACATAACATTGAAGGTTGTACAATGTAACAAGAATATTTAGACTTATGGATGCCACCCGTTAGATAAAATACAGAACGGTTCCATATTTCATTGAAAGAATAAACATTTTGCTTTCGAAATGATAGCTTCCGCATTTGACCATATTAATGACCTAAGGCTCGTATTTCTGTGTGTTATTATATTATAATTAAGTCTATGATTTGATATTTGATAGAGCAGTCTGACTGAGCGATGGTAGGCAGCAGCAGGCTGGTAAGCATTCATTCAAACAGCACTTTACTGCGTTTTGCCAGCAGCTCTTCGCTGTGCATCAAGCACTTCAAACCTATCAACTCCCGACATTGGGCTGGCAATACTAAAGTGCCTATAAGAACATCCAATAGTCAAAGGTATATGAAATACAAATGGTATAGAGAGAAATAGTCCTATAATAACTACAACCTAAAACTTCTTACCTGGGAATATTGAAGACTCATGTTAAAAGGAACCACCAGCTTTCATATGTTCTCATGTTCTGAGCAAGGAACTTAAACGTTAGCTTTTTCACATGGCACATATTGCACTTTTACTTTCTTCTCCAACACTTTGTTTTTGCATTATTTAAACCAAATTGAACATGTTTCATTATTTATTTTAGGCTAAATTCATTTTAATGAAGAATTATATTAAGTTAAAATAAGTGTTCATTCAGTATGGTTGTAATTGTCATTATTACAAATATATATATAAAAATTGGCCGATAAATCGGTATCAGCTTTTTTTTTTTTCCAATAATCTGTATCGGCGTTAAAAAAATCATACCTCTACTAAGAACCACTCTAAAGGTAGCCTATAGTATGAATCTCAGCCATTCTGGGAAGGGGAGAACAGTCTGGAAAAAAGAAAGATGGAAGATAGAGGAGAAAGGAGTGAGTGAGAGGTCAAGGACAGAAGAGAGACAGGAGGAGGTAGGCAACAAAACATGAACCAATGACTCACCAGATAGTGGAGAGAGAGAGGGCATGATAGAGGGAAGGGGAGACCGAGAGAACAGGCTACAGTGTATAAACAGTGAAAAGGATAGAAAGAGAATGAGGGAGGAGGAAAGAGACAAAGAGGAAGAGAGATATACAGAGAAAGAGAGCTAGAGGGAGATGGGGAGAGGGAGAGAGAGAGGGAGATGGGAGAGAGAGAGGGAGATGGGGAGAGAGAGGGAGATGTGGAGAGAGAGAGGGAGATGGGGATGGAGTGGGAGATGGGGAGAGAGAGGGAGATGGGTAGAGAGAGGGGGATAGGGAAGAGAGGGAGATGGGGAGAGAGGAGAGGGAGATGGGGAGAGAGAGGGAGATGGGGGAGAGAGAGAGGGAGATGGGGGAGAGAGTGGGAGATGGGGAGAGGGAGAGAGAGAGGGAGATGTGGAGAGAGAGAGGGAGATGGGGAGAGAGAGGGAGATGTGGAGAGAGAGAGGGAGATGGGGAGAGAGAGTGGGAGATGGGGAGAGAGAGGGAGATGGGTAGAGAGAGGGGGATAGGGAGAGAGAGGGAGATGGGGAGAGAGAGGGAGATGGGGAGAGAGAGAGGGAGATGGGGAGAGAGAGAGGGAGATGGGTGTATAAGAGAGGGAGATGGGGGAGAGAGGGAGATGGGGGAGAGAGAGATGGGGAGAGAGAGAGATGGGGAGAGAGAGGGAGATGGGGAGAGAGGGGAGATGGGGAGAGAGAGGGGGATGGGGAGAGAGAGGGAGATGGGGAGAGAGAGGGAGATGGGGGAGAGAGAGGGAGATGGGGGAGAGAGAGAGGGAGATGGGTGTATAAGAGAGGGAGATGGGGGAGAGAGGGAGATGGGGGAGAGAGAGATGGGGAGAGAGAGGGAGATGGGGAGAGAGAGGGAGATGGGGAGAGAGAGCTAGGAGATGGCGAGAGAGAGCTAGGAGATGGCGAGAGAGAGCTAGGAGATGGCGAGAGAGAGAGGGGGTGAGCTAGAGGGAGATGGGGAAGAGAGAGAGAGAGAGAGGGAGAGAGAGAGAGAGGAGATGGGGAGAGAGAGAGAGGGTGAGCTAGAGGGAGATGGGGAGAGAGAGGGTGAGCTAGAAGGAGAGAGAGAGGGTGAGCTAGAGGGAGATGGAGAGAGAGAGAGGGGAGAGAGAGGAGAGAGAGAGAGAGAGAGAGGAGAGAGAGAGAGAGAGAGACAGGAGATGGAGATGGAGAGAGAGAGAGGGTGAGAGAGAGGGAGATGGGGAGAGAGGGTGAGCTAGAAGGAGATGGAGAGAGGGTGAGCTAGAGGAGATGGAGAGGAGAGATAGCTAGAAGGAGATAAGCCATTACTTCCGCCCGGTCTGCAGATTGGATGAATAATTGAATAAGGCAGTGATGACATCACACCAGGCCCACAGGAAGCACTGAAGAGATTCCACCATCTCTTCCTCCCTCTCCCACTCTGCCCCATACTCTTCCTCCCTCTCTGTCTCCCTCTCCCACTCTACCCCATACACTCACCTGTCCATCCCTGAAAAAGAATGAGTGCAGCCCATCTAATCCTATCTCTCTCCTCCTTTCCATCTCCATCATCTATCTGTCCATCCTAGATAGAAACTACATTCCACTGCACCCATCTATGTATGCATCTCTCTCTTGTTCCCTTTATTTCTCTTTCCCTCTACTCTGGAATGCCGAGAATTCTCCCCGTGTTTTTGTCACCCTTCTCTCTGCTGGTTTAGTTTTTATTCCCAAGAGAGTACACAGTTTCAGATGTGGTGTTGTGTACATAATATTAGATGGAAGGTGACTTCAGTGAATACTGTAGTTTGTTACTACCTCCACATTTTCACCCCAAATCAGCACCTCACAGTCAGCAACTAGGCATATAGTCATCATCATCATCTAACTCACCTGTAGTTCTTGACTCCCAGGTTCTTCCTCCATCAGCTGTTCCTCTCACCTCTACCTCTTCTTCCTCCACCTCTTCTTTCCTCTTTTCTCCCTCCTCTTTTCTCTGTCCATCCATCCTCCACAGGTTCCCTTCACTGGCTGAGCACCCAATCCGCTGCGAGGGACATAACTCGGGTTGTCCAATCGCATCCTCTGCTTTCTGGAACATTTCCCTAAAAGCAGCCAGTGAGGTGAGGGGAGGTGGTTGCAGGAAGGTGGCCTGGGCCTGGGAGGTGTACTCCCATTGGATTCCGTCGCTGTCCGTCTTTTCCCTCCTCCACTTGAGGTTGTAGAGGAAGTCAGGGTCAGGGGTTATGACTGTGGGATCAGGATCCGGTTCAGTTATTAGTTGGTAGGCCGGGGAGCTGTGTTTGCTACGGTTACGCAGTTCCTTGAAGGTCATCACTTTTGAACCCGACCCTGACGTTGACCCAGATGACGACGTTGACCCGGAAGTAGATTTCTTCAGTGTTTCCTCATTGGATTTTCTAACTTCCAAGGGTGGGGGCAGGGTCAGGGTTTCACCATCGGGGGAGAAAGCCATGAGCCAATCAAATCGCTCAGGGCGAAAAGAGTTGGCGAGAAGGGTGCAAACTTTGAGAGGGGGCAGGGTAGGGGGGACAGGGGGTAAGGGACGCGGGGGAGGAGGGGGAGGGGTTTCCGAGAGCACAGGGGAATATTTGAAAGTCTCAAAGTTAACATTGTTAGAGGTGTTGGTATTGCCAGTGCTGTAGTAGGAGTCAGATGCTAGGCTAACGTTAGCCCCAAACCCGCTGTTTCTCTTCCTCCTTCTCGCCATGTCAGTGAAAGACGTGGTTCTAAACACATCTCTGCTCTCCTCTTTCTCTCCCTCATCCTCCTTTACTCCTCCAAATATATCAGTCTCTCTATCCCTCTCCACCTCTGACCTCCCTCCTCCATCTCTCCATCCATCCACAGCCAACCCATCTATATCATACTGCTCCTTAGCCTTCTCCTCTTTTCTCCTCATCCCTCTATCTTGTGTCTGTCCAGGCCTGGAGGTGTGGTGGGTCTCCCCCTCTCCCTCCTCCTCCAGTCCCCCCACACAAACCCCCAGCTCTGGGCTGAGTTTGAGGAGCTCAGCCTGGGTCAGTCCTGCTAGCACCAGTAGCTTACGGATCTCATCATCCAACGCATGGAAAGAGGGAGGAGGGGGGAGAGAGGGCGGGGGAGGGATGGCAGGGGGGGTGGTGGAGTTGGAGATGGAAATGGTGGGGGCAGGGGGGAGAGGAGGGGGGCGAGAGTTGGGAGGAGAGAGGGACAGGGGGTCTTCCCGCATCCTGCTTGGAGGGTGGCGAGACGCTGAGCCTCCTTACGGGCTAGGTGCTTCCTCCGAGGGGGAGGGATGGGGGAGTGGAGGAGGGGAGGGAGAATGGGAGAGGGGAAGATTTGTAGAGAGTAAAGTAAGGGATGGGCTGACAGAGAAGAGGAGGGGGGACGGAGCGTGGGGAAGGAGGGAGGGCCTTCTCACACCTGAAGGTGTAGAAAGTGGGGGATGAGGATGGAGAGGTGCAGACAGAAACGGAGGGGGTGATGTCACGGCTGATGTTGATGTAGGTGTGGAGTTCAGAGTTCACGCTGGCATAGCGGGCAGGGGGTTTGGGGGGTCTCGGTGGGGGCTCTATGGGCGAAGAGGTCTCTGATTGTGAGACCAGGGGCTCGTCACAGTCTGAAGGTGCTGTCAGGTCCACTCCAGCATCAGAGAACTCCTGGGAATCTCCCAAAGACCCTCCCCGGCCCTTATACATCTTCCAAGACATATCCACGTTCCCCATCTCATCCAGAACATCAGAGAGATCCTCCTTGCCCAGATCGCCTAGATCCAGTCCCTTCTCATGGAGCCTGGTGATGTGGGCCAGCTTCACCTGCCTGTTGACACTCTCCAGTCGGTCCAGGTGATCCAGTCGATCCCTCAGTAGATCCCCTTGAGGATCCCCCTCCAGGTCCCAGCGAGCCACCTGAATCACCTGGCTAAAGCGCTCCATCTTTCCAAAGTCTCCCACTGACTCCAGGAAGTCCATGAGGCCTAGTTTGGCAACCTCTGACCCTAAGCCTGTCTGACCTTTGACCCCCAGGTAGTCAGAGGAGGGGGAGGAGGGGGAGGCGGGGGCGGAGGGGTAGCCCTCGTCTGGGGAGCATGCGGGTGGGGGGGAGGGAGGGCAACGAGAGACAGAGGGGGGTTTGGGGTTGAGGAGCAGGACAGGGGGTGAACGGGAGGCTGGGTAGCGTTCAGGAACATGAATGTGAATGTGGTCCTGAGAGATTGACAGATCAGCGTTCCACTTCTGGCCAGAGGACGAGAGAGAGGTGGACAGATCGGCGCAGTCTGACTCCAGATCGGAGCAGGAGCTGATTGAAGTGGAGGATGAGGAGGTGGAGGAGGTCAGGGAGAGATCCAGGAGAGAGGGAGGGCAGTCGCAGCATGATGGGACCAACGTGTCTTCATCATCATCATCATCATCATCTCCCTCCTCCTCATCATCAACTTCAACATCAACACTGTTTTCCTCTGTTTCTTTCTTGTTATCCATCTCTTCCTCCGTTTCTTTCTTGTTGTCTATGACCACATCTGTGTTCTTGTTAACATCTGCATTCTCCTCATCTATTTTTCCTTTCTCCAGTTCCAGGGCATTAGGGGGGCAGGCTGGGGCCAGGACCTGAGGCTGGGGCTGAGAGGGGCTGGCCTGTGTCTTGGTCTTGCCCCCTGTCCCCTCCTGTCTCTGGGGTAGCAGGGGAGGTGGTGGAGGGGGCTGAAGCTTCAGCTGCTGTCTGATGGAGATGGTATTGTTGTTGTTGTGGTTGTGGTTGAACAGACTGTTATTGTCCTGGGGGGAATGGCCGTCGCAGCACAGACAAGGCAGGCTGGGTTCATTACAGTTGGGGTCCAGATGAGGAAGAAGAGGAATAGGAGGAGGAAAAGGGGCGCGTTTCGACACAGCTGCTGCTGCTGCACGGACACTTTTAGGTTTGGGTTTGGATTTGGTCGTAGAGAGGGGAGCTGTGTTTCTCTGTAAGCCCAATCTGGACTGACCCAAGGGGGCACGAGGCTGGACCCCCACCCTGGTCCTGGAAGACTCAGGGGTCGCTTTGGTGGCGCGCCGAGGAGAGGAAGAGGAAATGGTGTTCATGTTTTTGTCTTCCCTCTGGGAAACAGGGCCGTGTGGCTTTGGTTCCGCTGCGGTGGTGGTCCGCCTGCTCGTGTCGATGCGACGAGGCCTCAAGGGCGGAGCGAAGGTTCGGCTAGAGGAGTGCATTTTAGGAATAATAGTTTTCTAATTGTCAATTATTTCTGTTTCTATAGAAACAGGGGTTCTGTTTTCTATCTAAAGGACGGACAGATCCAAAACGTGACGGTCACATCTTGGCTTGACTCCAAAGATCCTGCAACATAAAAAGAGACATGCAGTCAATAGAGGCTGATAATAGAGATGAGAGGAGTCTGTGCTCCTCTAACTGTACAAGGGACCAGCTTGTTCTTGTTCATAAGAAATCTTACAAGTTAAATCCCCTGGTTTGTTCCATATAACTATTGGGCCTTTTCTGCTGTATAATTACCTCCTCAGTGCTGGGACCAGTTAGATGAAAATTAAATCCATCTCTCCTCACTTCTATCCTCTCTCCCTCTCTCTATATATAAACAGACAGAGAGACAGACACACACACACACACACACACACCTAAATGCAATGTCAGTGATAGAGGAGATCTCCATGAAAACAGTTGGGAACTAATGAAGGACTGTTGTCCTTCAGCATCCCAGTCTACTCTGATTCAGCTTGATGGAGTGAGAAAGGATTACTGTACCTATCATTCTCTCTCTGACAAATATATAGGCCAAGTAAATTGAATCATGATAAATCAAAATGAACTATCTCAATTCTAAGCTTATTTGCATTCAAATAAATGTTGAACAAATTCTTACAATGACGGCCTAGGAACAGTGGGTTAACTGCCTTGCTCAGGGGCAGAACGACAAAGATTTTTACCTTGTCGATCAAAAGCAACCTTTCTGTTACTGGCCCAACGCTCTCTGACAATCTGCTGCCAAAATATATAGCCTAGTACAAACATCTTTAGTAAACAAGATCAGATTATTTAGAGAAGAAAATCCTCAATTGCAAATTATTATTTACAATGACTAGGAAACTTGTCAGCTCAGGGATTCGATCTGGCAACCTTTCTGTTACTGGGCCCAACGTACAGACTGTCTTTTAAAACTCATCCACTGCCAAGGCAGAACATCATATTCCTCCACAGCAGCACCGTGCCCTTCACATCAAACGGGGAGAAGGTAGGCCCATATAAATCAGAACCTGAACAGCGCTTAGATCGGGCCTGGGACACGTCGCCCTGTTCAGAACCGTTAGAATAACGTCCCGTAACCGCAGAGCACATCATCTGCTGGATTTTCGGTATTTACCATCGGATTTATCGACCTGAAGTGGCGGATGGAGACCGTGGAAAGGAGGGGGGAGAGAGGGGGTACCTCAAGCCGCATCGTCCTGACACAGCCAGCCCCCGCTACTATGACAAAATGTATCGCAATGTTTATTAAATTAACTATAACATGATTATGTCTTTCATTCTAGTAAACAACCGTAGGCTATAAATCAAGAAAACGGTTATTGACATTGGTTATCTGGATCTGGGGATGTGGGCAGGTGTTGAAAGCATAGCAAAACGTATAGCCTAGATCTCGGTAAATAGAGAGCATTTGATCAACAACACCTATAATCATATGATTGTGAGATATTTGACTCACCATCAGCTTCGTTGAGGAGAAGATGGAGATGCTGGATCCCGTTCTCGGTAAACGGATGCGAGCGCGCAACCCCGTCCGACCAACGAACAGCCTCTCCAATGGTTAAAGCGAGAGCTCTCTCCTCTCGCGACCACCTTATCTTTCGTCATCCGCCGGGACCACACCCCTCTTCTGCCTCACCAATCAATCTCCCTCTCTGTTCATCTGTCAGCTCCTTCCATCCCTCTCAGCCTTCGCTTCCTCCCTCCAAGAAAAAGACAATCACTACGGAATCTTCTACCGTATTCTCTTTGATCTCTAGTATTGGAATCATTCTTCCTATCCGCCATCACACTCCCTCCATCTTTATTATTCTCTTTCATTCTCAGTGGAAATGGAAGGTAACATGGTAAAAGCACATGCTGTATAGTACTCTAGTCACACTGATCGAGGAAGACAGGGCTACACTGTTTCCTTATTAAACACAGGAACCATGAAAAATAGACTCATTGTCGTTATGAATCATGATGGAAAGCCATACACAATGTTACTGCTCGCTGTACTATATTGTTTTCCACAAAAGGTCTGAATACTAAACCCATGTTGGTCACATTTCTTTATTAAAAGCAATAAGATGCCATATTGTCAGCAGCAGGTAGATGTACAGTAGTAATTAGAAAGAGATGATTATACACAGAGGGAGATAGAGAAAACAAAATACAAAGAACATGGTGTGAGAGACAGCAGGATTGTTCCTTTCAGGCAGCTTCCTGCTCTAGTCCATTCACTCTGCCGGTAGAGACCAGAGCCCTATGCCGGTAGAGACCAGAGCCCCTATGCCGGTAGAGACCAGAGCCCCTATGCCGGTAGAGACCAGAGCCCCTATGCCGGTAGAGACCAGAGCCCCTATGCCGGTAGAGACCAGAGCCCCTATGCCGGTAGAGACCAGAGCCCTATGCCGGTAGAGACCAGAGCCCCTATGCCGGTAGAGACCAGAGCCCCTATGCCGGTAGAGACCAGAGCCCCTATGCCGGTAGAGACCAGAGCCCTATGCCGGTAGAGACCAGAGCCCTATGCCGGTAGAGACCAGAGCCCTATGCCGGTAGAGACCAGAGCCCCTATGCCGGTAGAGACCAGAGCCCTATGCCGGTAGAGACCAGAGCCCTATGCCGGTAGAGACCAGAGCCCCTATGCCGGTAGAGACCAGAGCCCTATGCCGGTAGAGACCAGAGCCCCTATGCCGGTAGAGACCAGAGCCCTCTGATAAACAGGGCCCCAGGTTGTCATCCTGATTGATGTGATCATCAACCAATGTCACTCCCTGCCATCATCATAATCATCATCAAATCCACAGGATTCTATAGCAGACAGCTGCTAACAGTGACATGTCATACTCACGTCATCATCAATAAATAAAGAGATTGATACAGAGACAGACATACTTTTTGATGACATGGTATTCCCAGTTTGAGTAATCAGTTATTCTGTACATAATTGAAAATCATATTATGGAGAAGAAGAAGAATGGGCACACAGGGGTCCGTGAAGACCAGGTTTAAGACTGACTGGCCTCAACCAGGTTCACTCAGTCCAAACTAAAGCATTGTTCTATTTAGGTCCCTAGACCCTTAACCTAACCCAGGGCTCCCCAACCCGGTTCCTGGAGAGCTTCCCTCCTGTAGGTTTCCACTCTTATTACAATCAGGTGTGTTAGATTAGGTTTGGAGCGAAAACCTA
Organism: Oncorhynchus nerka; assembly: GCF_034236695.1. Lineage (NCBI taxonomy): Eukaryota > Metazoa > Chordata > Actinopteri > Salmoniformes > Salmonidae > Oncorhynchus > Oncorhynchus nerka. The sequence goes on from NC_088409.1 coordinate 25,120,290, forward strand.
CAGGATGGTAGCTCTCCAGGACCAGGGTTGGAGAGCCCTGCCCTAGCCCTTAACCCCATGGTGTTCACTGAAGGGGTAGGGGCAAGGGACCGAAATGGAAGCAGCCACACCAACTAGCCCTCCTCAGTCCAGCTACAGTGCAACACACACTAAATAAAAACAGTCTTCTCATCAAAAGTCTTCACTTGTTTCTCTTGTAGATTTTCTTGGCGAAGTTGAGGAAAACTGCGTGTGGAAGGTTTTGGGCGTGACGCGCGATGAGTTTCTGTAAGCGCTGATAGCTGTCGTCTTCGTATTGGTGGTACAGGGTGGGCATCTGTAGGGTGTTGTACAGTGCTTTCACCTTCTCCACACTGTCATGCCGACCATAACATGACTGGAAGAGGACAATAAAAGTGAATTATTTCTCAGAGATATTCTAGTCAGAGCAGTTTACTGTATTGAGCTATGTAGAGAAGTGAATAAATGCATTCATTCCCTCAATCATCCATCCATCATGGCTTAGGTGTGTTTACAGTTCAATGGTCAACTGTGACTGTTCATGGTTGACCTCTCACCTCCAGCTCTGCCCTTTGTTCCGGGGTCATGACCCCTAGAGCGGTCACCACCAGCCAGCCGCATTTGTTGTCCTGGATGTCTGTTCCAATCTTCCCTGTCACCGCCGGGTCGCCATAGCAATCCAGGTAGTCATCCTGGCAACAGAGAAACATTGTAAAGCAATGCTGGTATGACACACACACACACACACACACACACACACACACACACACACACACACACACACACACGTCTCACCTGTAAAACAATGCTGTTATGACATTGTCCGTGTGTGTGTGTCAGTCTTCTAGAATGACTGTGGTCTCACCTGTATCTGGAAGAACTCTCCCATCTCCAGTAAGATATGTTTGGCGTGGTTGTGTTCCTCTTCACTGTCGATGCCCGCCTGGGAATTATTCAGAAAGAGATACACCATTTGTATAAGTTCCAGTTTCTGCACCTTGTATAATGAGACTGACCAGACATTACAACACTAAACACTCACCATGTACATGGCTGCTGCCACAGGGAGGTAGAAGGAGTAGAAGGCAGTCTTGTACTTTACTATGGCCTTATATCTGACACACAGGGAGGGAGAAAGAGTAAAGATTATACACACAGGGAGGTTCAGTCAAATGGCCACTGACAACAGGGATAGGCAGTCTTGTACTTTACTATGGCCTTATATCTGACACACAGGGAGTGGGGGAAAGACACCCCCAATACAGGAGGTAGAAGGAGTAGAAGGCAGTCCTGTATCTTGAATCTCCATATACCCCTCCATCGCTATATCCCACCCCTCTTCCTCTTACAAACCTCTCCATGGTGAAGCGGTTGAGGTCTATTTGACCAGGAGGAGCGGTCATCAGGTCCAGTGCCTGGCCCAGCTCTGTCTGGAAGGACGTCTGAAACACACAGGGACAGAGAAACAATTCAGCTACAGCACAAGAGTCAGCTGTGTAAGTATGTGTGTGTGTGTGTTTGTGTACCTCAGTGAAGAGCTCCAATAGGTGTACGTAGTAGGGCTGTGCCCTGCAGTGTCTGCGCAGTAGTCTGTAGATGGATCCCTCCAGGAGGAAGGAATCATTGATGGCATCCAGACCCACTCTCTCCTGAGAAACAACAGCTATGTTACTGACTGAGCAAACCCTTTGAAGCCTACTATGTTAACAGGGGCACATGGTGTTGTTGACAGGTGATGCAGTATGGAAGTTGATGTAAGCTTACAGTTAGTTTTGGGTAAACCAGTTGGCTGACCATAACAATGCTTTCAGATTAGACTATATTTCTTGTCAGTCTCACCCTCTTGTACCAGCAGGGCTGACCTCTCCGAGTCACTGAAGCATCCATGATGTCATCAGCTACCAAGAAGAACGCCTGGAGCTGAGAGAGAGAGAAATAAAAGGTCAGCGTCAGTCACTTCACTGTGGTACCTCAGCAAAGTGCTAATTGAGGCAATAACTTTGTGTGTGTGTGTGTGTGTGTCTCACCAGCTCAATGCACCAGCCAACCAGCAGGGCCCGTCGCACAGCATCCTGGGTCAGCTCAGTGGGAGGAACAAGCTCCCTCAAAGAGCCAATCACAGACAGACCTCTGTTTCTTTTTCCTCCAGGAGTGTTGTAATGCAACACCTAAGAGAAAGAGAGACAGAGAAATAGAGATGAGTTGTATGGCATCTTTGCACATCTCAATTTCTCAAATCAAACCCTAGCAACTACCCCTAGACACTTCTCATAGATCTGAAGGATAAATACACACACACATATATATATATATATTTTTTTAACTTCCTATGGTGGTCTCACAACCCCTACACACCCAAACACAACACACCCTACCTCTCGGAGTCTGTTGAGAGCGTCAGTGAGGACAGAGTCTGTGAAGTCCTGCTCTGTGAGCTCGGTCACCAGCTCCTCAAACTGGGCCTCAAACAGCTGTGGGTCTGACTGCACCGCCCCCGAGTGGTGGGTCCCGTTGCTGCAACTACTGTCACCCTGAGAGCAGAAGACATTTCAGATTGTGAGGGGAAAGCAGGAGGGAGATAGAAAACAACAGCATTAGTTTCCAAAGCATCACATGTAAATAAAGGTCTGGTTTGTGCTTATCCCACCCAAAGAATGCTTATACAGAAACATAGTTCACAGTGTCAACAACTCTCAGTTTGTTAACTACCAGTACTAAGTTAGTTGGCTATATCAATGTAGCTAACTAACTAAATCTGTAAGCTCATTACACACACAAGCAGACAGGATGAACATCTTTACAGCAAACTGCACAACTACAGTAAATGACCGCTAGCAACATCCCAGCGGTGCTGTCAGCAGTAGCTTCGACAGTATGTTCTCTGCAGTAATGTGACGAATTTGAGGTGAAACTAGAGCTCGAAAGACCCAGATAAACAAAGTCTAATAATAGAGATGACCCACTAACATTAGAAAAAAATAGCACGTTACCTTGGCTAGAATACATCTAGCTAGCTAACGTTACCTAGCTACAGTAGACAGCGCTTAGTCTCCAGATAATAAACTAGCCAATCACGACACAGGGCGATATCACGCCTGAACGTTAGATCCCTTTCATAAATAGATAACTAAATAAGCAACTGCACACTAGGTTGTAATATCTGCAGTCCTTCTTACCATGATTATCTTGTCCTTGCTCATAGTGACAGTCTGTTTGTCAAATCCCTCTTCACTGGTATCTCTTTACCTGTCAAATGGGAGAGTACGACGCACACAGAACTTGGGAATTCGGTGTATTGTAGTTTTTGACCACGTTGGTGTTTATTTTATCGCATAGCTTCTGAACTAAACCTCCCGACAGCCTTCGCGAGTGATCGCAGGGCCGTGGGACCACAAGCCTTCATATGATATGAGCCTTTTGATTCGATAACGCCATCGAACCAGGATGGGCTTTCAGGCTGACTAACCAATAGAAATCCGGAAGAGGGGGAGTTTAGATGGTGGGGACATGTCTGATGTTTAGAGAGTTTTGTGGTGAAAGGAACTGCCCTCAAAACATGTACATTAACCCAATCATGAGTTAGAGGTTTAACCCAAGCATGAGTTAGAGGTTTAACCCAAGCATGAGTTAGAGGTTTAACCCAAGCATGAGTTAGAGGTTTCTTGGTTTAATAGTCTAATACATCAAACAATATATAATATGCAACATTAAATCTGTGGTTCCAGAAGAATAGAATAAATAGCACATTTCTATAAAATGTTTAACCTAGCTACACATTTTGAATGCATTACACACATGAACACTTTCATGTTGTGGATCATTTATTCAATATGTTGAAATACATGACTTGCATTAAAAGTTCTTGCGTTAGAACATTTATGTATCATATTTGAAGAGAATAATATGTTTATTCAGTTAGGCTCTATCACTTCAAGCCATACAATTATACAATGTGCAAAATAGGAGGTAGAAATTATAGCAACATTTTTAACACAGCTCAGTGCTTCTGTGTGTTTGTGTGTGTGTGTGTGTGTGTGTGTGTGTGTGTCTGTGTGTGTGTGTGTGTCTGTGTGTGTGCATATGTGTATCTGTGTGTTGTGTTTAAATCAGTTACATACATAATTGTTTGTATATTCAAAACTTAAGTCTTCACAATATCGCCATTGAGTGTATAACTCTTGTCCGACTGGGTTGAGATTAGCCAGCTTTCTATTCCAATCCAGACAGTATGTTCTCTAAGAATACTGCACGCTTTATGTCGACCAACCTCCAGTATCAGACTATAATATCCAGATTCTCATAGTTCCCACTAAGTCTTGCTGGAACTATCATCCTGAATATCTGATCCCCAACATCTATACAAACATATCTGTACATTTATTGCAAGAATCTCTTTAGTGCTTTGGGAATCATACTGAGGTGTAATTGATCAGACATAACCGTTCAGCCAGAGCCAGACACATCACAGAGTTCATGGATGATAGTTAGTTAGAACCCAGTATATCTACGGCTCTGGGTTCAACAGCACAACATTGATCCATCCCCTTCACTATACATTAACACATTTCCAACGGCTCAGAGCAACTAGGTTTTGGATGCAAGAGAGAGAGAGAAAGGGAGAAAAGTAAGAAGCATTGCCAAAACATGCAGCTAAAGTCATTCTTAGGAGGAGGTTGGTTAATTTGTAGGATTTGATACACAGGGAGGGAAGTTGTAGTATTTGAACAAGGCTCCTGTTTCATTTGGAGTACATTATGGGGGGTTGTACCATAACATACAAATCAAATCGCTATGTCCAAGGGCATCTCAGAGACAGGAAATGCAGAGTTTAGGAGTATGATGTATTAGACCGGTGTAATAAGAGTCAGTTTTGAGTTTGGGGTAGATGGTGTGTGAGTTTTGAGTTTGGGATAGATGGTGTGTTAGTTTTGAGTTTGGGGTATATGGTGTGTGAGTTTTGAGTTTGGGGTAGATAGTGTGTGAGTTTTGAGTTTAGGTTAGGTTAGATGGTGTGTGAGTTTGGGGTAGATGGTGTGTGCGTTTTGAGTTTGGGGTAGATGGTGTGTTAGTTTTGAGTTTGGGGTAGATGGTGTGTGAGTTTTGAGTTTAGGTTAGGTTAGATGGTGTGTGAGTTTTGAGTTTGGGGTAGATGGTATGTGCGTTTTGAGTTTGGGGTATATGGTGTGTGAGTTTTGAGTTTTGAGTTTGGGGTAGATGGTGTGTTAGTTTTGAGTTTAGGTTAGGTTAGATGGTGTGTGAGTTTGGGGTAGATGGTGTGTGCGTTTTGAGTTGGGGTAGATGGTGTGTGCGTTTTGAGTTTGGGGTAGATGGTGTGTTAGTTTTGAGTTTGGGGTATATGGTGTGTGAGTTTTGAGTTTGGGGTAGATGGTGTGTCAGTTTTAAGTTTGGGGTAGATGGTGTGTGAGTTTTGAGTTTGGGGTAGATGGTGTGTTAGTTTTGAGTTTGGGGTAGATGGTGTGTCAGTTTTGAGTTTGGGGTCGATGGTGTGTGAGTTTTGAGTTTGGGGTAGATGGTGTGAGTTTGAGTTTGGGGTAGATGGTGTGTGAGTTTTGAGTTTGGGGTAGATGGTGTGTGAGTTTTGAGTTTGGGGTAGATGGTGTGTGAGTTTTGAGTTTGGGGTAGATGGTGTGTGAGTTTTGAGTTTGGGGTAGATGGTGTGTTGAGTTTTGAGTTTGGGGTAGATGGTGTGTGAGTTTTGAGTTTGGGAGTAGATGGTGTGTGAGTTTTGAGTTTGGGGTAGATGGTGTGTGAGTTTTGAGTTTTTTGAGTTTTGAGTTTGGGGTAGATGGTGTGTGAGTTTTGAGTTTGGGGTAGATGGTGTGTGAGTTTTGAGTTTGAGGTAGATGGTGTGTTAGTTTTGAGTTTAGGTTAGGTTAGATGGTGTATGCATTTTGAGTTTGGGGTAGATGGTGTGTTAGTTTTGAGTTTGGGGTATATGGTGTGTGAGTTTTGAGTTTGGGGTATATGGTGTGTTAGTTTTGAGTTTGGGGTAGATGGTGTGTGAGTTTTGAGTTTGGGGTAGATGGTATGTGAGTTTTGAGTGTGGGGTATATGGTGTGTGAGTTTTGAGTTTGGGGTAGATGGTGTGTCAGTTTTGAGTTTGGGGTAGATGGTGTGTTAGTTTTGAATTTGGGGTAGATGGTGTGTGAGTTTTGAGTTTGGGGTAGATGGTGTGTGAGTTTTGAGTTTGGGGTAGATGGTGTGTGAGTTTTGAGTTTGGGGTAGATGGTGTGTTAGTTTTGAGTTTGGGGTAGATGGTGTGTGAGTTTTGAGTTTGGGGTAGATGGTGTGTTAGTTTTGAGTTTGGGGTAGATGGTGTGTGAGTTTTGAGTTTGAGGCACCTTTCTTCTGAAGGCAGTTTGGAGATGGACTAGGTAAGGGGTGTTGAGGATTACATGTTGATTTTATCTCAAGAAAATGAACCACAAAAATAAGACTAATAAAGATGTAAGTTTGTAAACATACGGCAACACTAGCAGGCCATTAAACTTTCACTGTCAGTGGGCAAAACGAGTGTACATTTTTCTGTACATTTTACAGTGTCATCAGGAGAAAAGGAAGGTTAACCATTTCACGAGTGGAAGACAAAAAGGTGAGTTCCGTGAACACTTAAAGTGAGTTTCGCTCCGGATGAAGAGCTGGACAAATGAACGTACATTTGAGTTTTGAAAAAGAGTTAGCAGTTAAATGAGTGTATGCGGTGCGTGTAAGAGTGATGTTCACAGCTCCAGAAAAGTGTTTACCTTAGACACAGATCTAGGATCAGCTTATGCTCCACTGATCCTAACTTAACCATTAGGAGGAGAAACAATAAACTGACCATAGCTCAGAGTCTAGGGGAAATGTCATTATCCTCCTTCTCTCCATCCTCTCTAGTCTTGAAGTTAAAGAGAGATCCCAGAGAGTTGTTTTCAGTATGGCTAGGTGGAGGTTGAAGGTAGGAGGTTAGTTGAGAGGTCAAAGTTCAGGAAAGGAAGGCCAGGCGCAGGTGCAGAGGAGGGCTCCAAGGGGAAGGAGGAAGGGAAAGCGGTAGGATGCATGTTGAAAGTATTGGAACAAGGCTGTAGCAAAGGTCCAGTCGTTCCCTCCTCATAGTGCTGACTCCCTCCACCGCCCATCAGGATATGTCAGTAGCCTGTTCCTTCATCCTTCCTCTCCCCTGTCTAACTCATCCTACCATCCTCCACCTCTCCTCCTCCCTTTGTATCTCTTCTTCATTAAACCATACCATGCCTCCACTCTCCTCTGTGTGGGTACACTTTCTGCCTCCTCTCCTTTTCCTCCCCATCCCCTCCCATCTTTCCTCCCTCCTCCCCCTCTTACAGGGCTGACTCTGTGTACAGTGCCCCTGATGACCCGTGAGGGGGGTTGGCCGTCAGTAATCTCCATAGCGACGCAGAGGAGGAGGAGCTTAAGTCGCCGCAGCTGCGCAAGTGGATCCCTTCCATCACAGGGGGTTGGTTGCTATGATGGCGGTTGTGGCGGCTGTCGCTATGGGAGTGGTGGTGACCACGGTGATGAGGGTGTGGCGGGTGGGATCCCTGGCTGGCCCCCCAGGAGTTACGTAACACCTTGAGACAGACAGACACTAGTGTGAGTGTGTGTGTCTGTATGTGAGTGTGTGTGTATTTACTGTATGTGTGTATATGTGTCAGTGTGTGTTACCTGCTCTAAAGGGAGATGGCCTGTCCCGTTGCCCTCCACCCCGCCTCTCCTTTTCTGACCCTGTCCCGTGTTCCCAGAATGCTCTGCGGCGGACGCCAGGTTCCGTTTGGAGCGCTGCAGGAAGCGAGCCACCAACCCCCTCGTCACCTGACAGGAAGAAAAGGAGAGAGGATGAGAAATGAGGAACTGGCATAATCTTTCTACATACAATATGTTCATTTCTTTGCAGAAAGTTTATGGCTGCTGTTATTAGTCTTTTTCAGCCATTACACACCTTGAGGTCCCCAAGAGAGCGGTTGCATTCTTTGGGCAGGTGCAAGGGAGAGTTGGCAGGGCCTTTGGAGAGGGGCAAGGTGCGCCCCATGGTGGCTGACTTCACACTGCCCTTCCTGGGGAGGAGATTTGAGGGGGGCACCAGAGAGGAGCGGGGTAGTAGGCATGCCTCGGAGGACGGACCTGGGGAAGACAGACAGAAACTATCATCTGTAGGTCTAACCCAAAGGTGGTCAACACTGCCTTCTCTAACCGCTAACCTTTAGATTCTCACCTGTGTCTGTAGAGGTCTGAGAGCCCTCCCTCACTCCTTTACTGCCCACTGAGCCACCACTGAAGTCAACTAGAGCAGAGAGGGAGGGAGAGAGCAGAGAGGGAGGGA
>NC_088409.1:25129130-25164130 GCF_034236695.1 Oncorhynchus nerka
GAGAGAGCAGAGAGGGTGGGAGAGAGTAGAGAGGGAGGGAGAGAGCAGAGAGGGAGGGAGAGAGCAGAGAGGGAGGAGAGAGCAGAGAGGAGGGAGAGAGCAGAGAGGGAGGGAGAGAGTAGAGAGGGAGGGAGAGAGCAGAGAGGGAGGGAGAGAGCAGAGAGGGAGGGAGAGAGCAGAGAGGGAGGGAGAGAGCAGAGAGGGAGGAGAGAGAAGAGAAGGAGCTGGGAGAAGGGTGAGAGGGTGGGAGAGATGAGAGAGGGAGGGAGAGTTGAGAAAGGGAGGAGGAGGGAGAGAGAGGGAGGGAGAGAGGAGAGAGGGAGGGAGAGAAAGGGAGGGAGGGAGGAGAGAGGGAGGGGTCAGATGAAAGAGGGAGGGGAGAGGGGAGAAAGGGAGGAAGGGAGAGAGAGGGAGGGAGAGAAGGAGGGAAAATAGGAGTGAGGAAGAGGAGAGAGGGAGGGGTCAGAGGAACGAGAGAGGGAGGGAGGGGAGAGAGGAGAAAGGAAGGGAGAGAGGAGAGAGGGAGGAGAGAGGGAGGGAGGGAAAAGAGGAGAGAGTAAGGGAGAGAGGTGAGAGGGAGAGAGAGGGACAGAGAAAGGGAGGTATGATATAGATATGAAATGCAAACTATCACCATGTCTTTCTTGCATTGTGTATTCATAGCGTGTTCATAGTGTGTTCATAGTGTGAGTTGTAAATCACTAACACTGGATGTCTGTACATGTGTGTTGTGTGTGTGTACTAGTCTGGTCGACCGATTATGATTTTTCAACGCCGATACCGATTGTAATTTTTTGTTGTTGTAATAATGACAATTACAACAATACTGAATGAACACTTATTTTAACTTAATATAATATATCAATAAAATTAATTTAGCCTAAAATAAATAATGAAACATGTTCAATTTGGTTTAAATAATGCAAAAACAAAGTGTTGGAGAAGAAAGTAAAAGTGCAATATGTGCCATGTAAAAAAGCTAACATTTCAGTTCCTTGCTTAGAACATGAGAACATATGAAAGCTGGTGGTTCCTTTTAACATGAGTCTTCAATATTCCCAGGTAAGAAGTTTTAGGTTGTAGTTATTCTAGGAATTCTAGGACTATTTCTCTCTATACGATTTGTATTTCATATACCTTTGACTATTGGATGTTCTTATAGGCACTTTAGTATTGCCAGTGTAACAGTATAGCTTCCGTCCCTCTCCTCGCTCCTACCTGGGCTCGAACCAGGAACACAACGACAACAGCCACCCTCGAAGCAGCGTTACCCTTGCAGAGCAAGGGGAATAACTACTCCAAGTCTCAGAGCGAGTGACGTTTGAAATGCTATTAGCGCGCACCCCGCTAACTAGCTAGCCATTTCACATCGGTTACACCAGCCTAATCTAGGGAGTTGATAGGCTTGAAGTCTTAAACAGCAGAGCTGCTGGCAAAACGCACGGAAGTGCTGTTTGAATGAATGCTTACGAGCCTGCTGGTGCCTACCATCGCTCAATCAGACTGCTCTATCAAATCATAGACTTAATTATAACATAATAACACACAGAAATGAGAGCCGTAAGTCATTAATATGGTCGAATCCGGAAACTATCATCTCGAAAACAAGACGTTTATTCTTTCAGTGAAATACGGAACAGTTCCGTATTTTATCTAACGGGTGGCATCCATAAGTCTAAATATTCCTGTTACATTGCACAACCTTAAATGTTATGTCATAATTACCTAAAACTCTGGCAAATTAGTTCGCCACGAGCCAGGTGGCCCAAACTGTTGCATATACCCTGACTCTGTGTGCAATGAGCGCAAGAGAAATGACACAATGTCACCTGGTTAATATTGCCTGCTAACCTGGATTTCTTTTTGCTAAATATGCAGGTTTAAAAATATATACTTCTGTGTATTGATTTTAAGAAAGGCATTGGTGTTTATGGTTAGGTACACGTTGGAGCAACGACAGTCCTTTTTCGCGAATGCGCACTGCATATGCAACGCAGGACACGCTAGATGAACTAGTAATATCATCAACCATGTGTAGATATAACTAGTGATTATGATTGATTAAGTTTAATGCTAGCTAGCAACTTAGCTTGGCTTCTTACTGCATTCGCGGAAACAGGTGGGCTCCTCGTGAGGCAGGTGGTTAGAGTGTTGGACTAGTTAAACCTAAGGTTGCAAGACTGAATCCCTGAGCTGACAAGGTAAAAATCTGTCGTTCTGCCCCTGAACAAGGCAGTTAACCCACTGTTCCTAAACCGTCATTGAAAATAAGAATGTGTTCTTAACTGACTTGCCTAGTTAAATAAAGATTAAATAAAGGTGTAAAAAAATTATAATCGGCCAATCCGATTAATCGGTCGACCTCTAGTGTGTACCCACCTGTATCAGCAGAAGAGCTGAGGCCAGGCTCGCTGTGTGACCTCACTAGGGGCAGAAGCCCGTCACTATCCCCCCTCTCGCTCCTTCCGCCCTGACGACGCAAGTACAACGGCTGTAGGGGGAGGGGTACGCCGTTGCCGTGACCATCCTGCTGATTGACAGCTGAGGATGAGGAAGTGGGAGGAGCTGCAGAGGCAGAGGCAGAACCGCGTCGTAGAGGGGCGCAAGGCCCGACTCGTTTCTCTAGGATAGAGGAGCGCCCTAGCAGCTCCAACTGGGAACAACTACTGGCCAACATAGCCTGTCGCCTCAACACTGGAGACCTGCAAAGAGGGGGGAGGGGGAGGGTTGTTCTCTTTTGAGAAGGAGCTGTAAGAAAGTGGCTGTGAACTGTGTGTGTGATTGTCCTTGTATTTACCTGTATGTAGCTGTAGCAGTGCTAGATGAGGAGCAGGAGTTGGACCTCTCTCCTCTGTAGCATCGCCTGGCCCTGGGGCCCACCAGGGGACTCTCTACCAGGGGACTCTCCGGGGCTTGGGGAGGGGGCCACGGAAGCTCACATACTCCCCTCCTTCTCCCCCGTCTCCCCCCTCCACTCCCCCGGTGCTTGCTCTCTCCCCCCTAGCCCCCACCCCCATGAGGCCGGAGTCCTCTGAAGGTGAGGAGTCGTCTGGGATGTCAATGATCTCCGACATCAACAGAGAACCACTGTCCATGGAGACTGGAGGGAGGGAGGGAGACGGTTCATTTACTTGTTTATATTAGGCTAAATTTATGAATTGGCAGTGTTGCCTGTTTACAGTTGAAGTCGGAAGTTTACATACACTGAGGTTGGAGTCATTAAAACTAGTTTACATACACTTAGGTTGGAGTCATTAAAACTAGTTTACATACACTGAGGTTGGAGTCATTAAAACTAGTTTACATACACTTAGGTTGGAGTCATTAAAACTAGTTTACATACACTTAGGTTGGAGTCATTAAAACTAGTTTACATACACTTAGGTTGGAGTCATTAAAACTAGTTTACATACACTTAGGTTGGAGTCATTAAAACTAGTTTACATACACTTAGGTTGGAGTCATTAAAACTAGTTTTTCAACCTCTCCACAAATTTCTGGTTAATTAACAAACTATAGTTTTGGCAAGTCAGTTAGGACATCTACTTTGTGCATGACACAAGTAATTTTTCCAACAATTGTTTACAGACGTATTATTTCACTTATAATTCACTGTATCACAATTCTAGTGGGTCAGAAGTTTACATACACTAAGTTGACTGTGCCTTTAAACAGCTTCTAAAATTCCAGAAAATTATGTCATGGCTTTAGAAGCTACTGATAGGCTATTGGAGGTGTACCTGTGGATGTATTTCAAGGCCTACCTTCAAATTCAGTGCTTCTTTGCTTGACATCATGGGAAAATCAAAAGTAATCAGCCAAAACCTCCATTTTTTAAATATTTTTTTTACTAGGATTAAATGTCAAGAACTGTGAAAAACTGAGTTTAAATGTATTTGGCTAAGGTGTATGTAAACTTCTGACTTGAACTGTAGGTAAAGAACCAGAGTAAATGGGCCCTTCATGGAAACTCTCCTTTCAATACCAGACTGGTAAAAACATGAATAACAGAGCTGAAGTGAACAGAATGTAGCATGTGTGACTCTGACCCTCTCCGCTGAAGGCCGTGGATGTGGCCCTCTCTCCAGACAGCTCATTCCCATGGCTGTCAAACACCGTGGCCTAAAGACAACCACACAGCACATGTGTTTAATAGACACACACACCCGCATGCACACACAAACAAACACACAGAGACAATTGTCCTGCACGTTCTCTCTCTTTCTCTCTCTCTCTCTCTCTCTCACTCTCTCTCTCTCTCTCTTTCACACACACACACACACACACACACACACACACACACACACACACACACACACACACACACACACACACACACACACACACACACACACAACAGCAAACACGTCCAGATTCCCCCACTGACCTGGCTAGCTGCTCTCTGTCCCATCACTAATTCGTAAGGAGGGGGACAGTCAGTGGGGTAGAGAGGAACTGGACTCTCCATCGACCCATTATAGGTGATACTGAGGACACAGACACACAGACAAACAATGAAGACTGATTTTATTGGCTATTTACAAATGCTAGAGTGTGTGTTTAAAAATAATACACTGCTCAAAAAAAATACACTTAAACAACACAATGTAACTCCAAGTCAATCACACTTCTGTGAAATCAAACTGTCCACTTAGGAAGCAACCCTGATTGACAATAAATGTCACATGCTGTTGTGCAAATGGAATAGACAACAGGTGAGAATTATAGGCAATTAGCAAGACACCCCCAATAAAGGAGTGGTTCTGCAGGTGGTGACCACAGACCACTTCTCAGTTCCTATGCTTCCTGGCTGATGTTTTGGTCACTTTTGAATGCTGGCGGTGCATTCACTCTAGTGGTAGCATGAGACGGAGTCTACAACCCACACAAGTGGCTCAGGTAGTGCAGCTCATCCAGGATGGCACATCAATGCGAGCTGTGGCAAGAAGGTTTGCTGTGTCTGTCAGCGTAGTGTCCAGAGCATGGAGGCGCTACCAGGAGACAGGCCAGTACATCAGGAGACGTGGAGGAGGCCGTAGGAGGGCAACAACCCAGCAGCAGGACCGCTACCTCTGCCTTTGTGCAAGGAGGAGCAGGAGGAGCACTGCCAGAGCCCTGCAAAATGACCTCCAGCAGGCCACAAATGTGCATGTGTCTGCTCAAACGGTCAGAAACAGACTCCATGGTATGAGGGCCCGACGTCCACAGGTGGGGGTTGTGCTTACAGCCCAACACCGTGCAGGACGTTTGGCATTTGCCAGAGAACACCAAGATTGGCAAATTCTCCGCTGGCGCCCTGTGCTCTTCACAGATGAAAGCAGGTTCACACTGAGCACATGTGACAGACGTGACAGAATCTGGAGACGCCGGGGAGAACGTTCTGCTGCCTGCAACATCCTCCAGCATGACCGGTTTGGCGGTGGGTCAGTCATGGTGTGGGGTGGCATTTCTTTGGGGGGCCGCACAGCCCTCCATGTGCTAGCCAGAGGTAGCCTGACTGCCATTAGGTACCGAGATGAGATCCTCAGACCCCTTGTGAGACCATATGCTGGTGCGGTTGGCCCTGGGTTCCTCCTAATGCAAGACAATGCTAGACCTCATGTGGCTGGAGTGTGTCAGCAGTTCCTGCAAGAGGAAGGCATTGATGCTTGGACTGGCCCACCCGTTCCCCAGACCTGAATCCAATTGAGCACATCTGGGACATCATGTCTCGCTCCATCCACCAATGCCACGTTGCACCACAGACTGTCCAGGAGTTGGCGGATGCTTTAGTCCAGGTCTGGTAGGAGATCCCTCAGGAGACCATCCGCCACCTCATCAGGAGCATGCCCAGGCGTTGTAGGGAGGTCATACAGGCACGTGGAGGCCACACACACTACTGAGCCTCATTTTGACTTGTTTTAAGGACATTACATCAAAGTTGGATCCGCCTGTAGTATGGTTTTCACTTCAATTTTGAGTGTGACTCCAAATCCAGACCTCCATGGGTTGATAAATTTGATTTCCATTGATAATTTTTGTGTGATTTTGTTGTCAGCACATTCAACTATGTAAAGAAAAAAGTATTTAATAAGAATATTTCATTCATTCAGATCTAGGATGTGTTATTTTAGTGTTCCCTTTATTTTTTTGAGCAGTGTATATAAATTTGTCCTGTTGCACAGAAGTGTTTACAGTTTTTTCCCCAATTGCTAACATGTATTGGTCAAAACTGAAGTCACATTGTCAAAACTCTTCACACAGTCAGTGACACAGAAATGTATTTGGACCAAACTGTGAATCATTTTTCATTGCTTTCATGTTGATACTGTAAGGTACCGTAAGGGTTCTAGTTCTCCCTCTCTCCAGTACTGTACAGTATGAGTGTTATACTATACATGTTGATAAGAACTAGAACCCTCACATAACTGTACAGTATGAGTGTTATACTAGACATGTTGATGAGAACTAGAATCCTCACAGTACTGTACAGTATGAGTGATTATACTAGACATGTTGATGAGAACTATAACCCTCACAGTACTGTACAGTATGAGTGTTATACTATACATGTTGATGATAACTATAACCCTCACAGTACTGTACAGTATGAGTGATTATACTAGACATGTTGATGAGAACTACAACCCTCACAGTACTGTACAGTATGAGTGTTATACTATACATGTTGATGAGAACTACAACCCTCACAGTACTGTACAGTATGAGTGTTATACTAGACATGTTGATGAGAACTACAACCCTCACAGTACTGTACAGTATGAGTGTTATACTAGACATGTTGATGAGAACTACAACCCTCACAGTAATGTACAGTATGAGTGTTATACTATACATGTTGATGAGAACTACAACCCTCACAGTACTGTACAGTATGAGTGTTATACTAGACATGTTGATGAGAACTACAACCCTCACAGTACTGTACAGTATGAGTGTTATACTAGACATGTTGATGAGAACTACAATCCCCACAGTACTGTACAGTATGAGTGTTATACTAGACATGTTGATGAGAACTAGAATCCTCACAGTACTGTACAGTATGAGTGTTATACTATACATGTTGATGAGAACTACAATCCCCACAGTACTGTACAGTATGAGTGTTATACTATACATGTTGATGAGAACTACAATCCCCACAGTACTGTACAGTATGAGTGTTATACTAGACATGTTGATGAGAACTACAATCCTCACAGTACTGTACAGTATGAGTGATTATACTAGACATGTTGATGAGAACTAGAACCCTCACAGTACTGTACAGTATGAGTGTTATACTAGACATGGTGATGAGAACTAGAACCCTCACAGTACTGTACAGTATGAGTGTTATACTAGACATGTTGATGAGAACTACAACCCTCACAGTACTGTACAGTATGAGTGTTATACTAGACATGTTGATGAGAACTACAACCCTCACAGTACTGTACAGTATGAGTGTTATACTAGACATGTTGATGAGAACTAGAATCCTCACAGTACTGTACAGTATGAGTGATTATACTAGACATGTTGATGAGAACTAGAACCCTCACAGTACTGTACAGTATGAGTGATTATACTAGACATGTTGATGAGAACTAGAACCCTCACAGTACTGTACAGTATGAGTGTTATACTAGACATGTTGATGAGAACTAGAACCCTCACAGTACTGTACAGTATGAATGTTATACTAGACATGTTGATGAGAACTAGAATCCTCACAGTACTGTACAGTATGAGTGTTATACTAGACATGTTGATGAGAACTACAACCCTCACAGTACTGTACAGTATGAGTGTTATACTAGACATGTTGATGAGAACTACAACCCCCACAGTACTGTACAGTATGAGTGTTATACTAGACATGTTGATGAGAACTACAACCCTCACAGTACTGTACAGTATGAGTGATTATACTAGACATGTTGATGAGAACTAGAATCCTCACAGTACTGTACAGTATGAGTGTTATACTAGACATGTTGATGAGAACTACAATCCCCACAGTACTGTACAGTATGAGTGTTATACTAGACATGTTGATGAGAACTACAATCCTCACAGTACTGTACAGTATGAGTGATTATACTAGACATGTTGATGAGAACTACAATCCCCACAGTACTGTACAGTATGAGTGTTATACTATACATGTTGATGAGAACTAGAATCCTCACAGTACTGTACAGTATGAGTGTTATACTAGACATGTTGATGAGAACTAGAATCCTCACAGTACTGTACAGTATGAGTGATTATACTAGACATGTTGATGAGAACTAGAATCCTCACAGTACTGTACAGTATGAGTGTTATACTATACATGTTGATGAGAACTAGAATCCTCACAGTACTGTACAGTATGAGTGATTATACTAGACATGTTGATGAGAACTAGATTCCTCACAGTACTGTACAGTATGAGTGTTATACTAGACATGTTGATGAGAACTAGAATCCTCACAGTACTGTACAGTATGAGTGTTATACTAGACATGTTGATGAGAACTAGAACCCTCACAGTACTGTACAGTATGAGTGTTATACTAGACATGTTGATGAGAACTAGAATCCTCACAGTACTGTACAGTATCAGTGTTATACTAGACATGTTGATGAGAACTAGAATCCTCACAGTACTGTACAGTATGAGTGTTATACTAGACACGTTGATGAGAACTACAACCCTCACAGTACTGTACAGTATGAGTGTTATACTAGACATGTTGATGAGAACTACAATCCCCACAGTACTGTACAGTATGAGTGATTATACTAGACATGTTGATGAGAACTAGAATCCTCACAGTACTGTACAGTATGAGTGTTATACTATACATGTTGATGAGAACTACAACCCTCACAGTACTGTACAGTATGAGTGTTATACTAGACATGTTGATGAGAACTACAACCCCCACAGTACTGTACAGTATGAGTGTTATACTAGACATGTTGATGAGAACTACAACCCCCACAGTACTGTACAGTATGAGTGTTATACTAGACATGTTGATGAGAACTACAATCCCCACAGTACTGTACAGTATGAGTGTTATACTAGACATGTTGATGAGAACTAGAATCCTCACAGTACTGTACAGTATGAGTGTTATACTAGACATGTTGATGAGAACTACAACCCCCACAGTACTGTACAGTATGAGTGTTATACTAGACATGTTGATGAGAACTACAACCCTCACAGTACTGTACAGTATGAGTGTTATACTAGACATGTTGATGAGAACTAGAATCCTCACAGTACTGTACAGTATGAGTGTTATACTAGACATGTTGATGAGAACTAGAATCCTCACAGTACTGTACAGTATGAGTGTTATACTAGACATGTTGATGAGAACTAGAACCCTCACAGTACTGTACAGTATGAGTGTTATACTAGACATGTTGATGAGAACTAGAATCCTCACAGTACTGTACAGTATGAGTGTTATACTAGACATGTTGATGAGAACTACAACCCCCACAGTACTGTACAGTATGAGTGTTATACTAGACATGTTGATGAGAACTACAACCCTCACAGTACTGTACAGTATGAGTGATTATACTAGACATGTTGATGAGAAGTAGAACCCTCACAGTACTGTACAGTATGAGTGTTATACTAGACATGTTGATGAGAACTACAATCCCCACAGTACTGTACAGTATGAGTGTTATACTAGACATGTTGATGAGAACTAGAATCCTCACAGTACTGTACAGTATGAGTGATTATACTAGACATGTTGATGAGAACTACAATCCCCACAGTACTGTACAGTATGAGTGTTATACTATACATGTTGATGAGAACTACAACCCTCACAGTACTGTACAGTATCAGTGTTATACTAGACATGTTGATGAGAACTACAACCCTCACAGTACTGTACAGTATGAGTGTTATACTAGACATGTTGATGAGAACTAGAACCCTCACAGTACTGTACAGTATGAGTGTTATACTAGACATGTTGATGAGAACTACAATCCCCACAGTACTGTACAGTATGAGTGTTATACTAGACATGTTGATGAGAACTAGAATCCTCACAGTACTGTACAGTATGAGTGTTATACTAGACATGTTGATGAGAACTACAACCCCCACAGTACTGTACAGTATGAGTGTTATACTATACATGTTGATGAGAACTACAACCCCCACAGTACTGTACAGTATGAGTGTTATACTAGACATGTTGATGAGAACTACAACCCTCACAGTACTGTACAGTATGAGTGTTATACTAGACATGTTGATGAGAACTACAATCCCCACAGTACTGTACAGTATGAGTGATGATACTAGACATGTTGATGAGAACTACAACCCTCACAGTACTGTACAGTATGAGTGTTATACTAGACATGTTGATGAGAACTACAACCCTCACAGTACTGTACAGTATCAGTGTTATACTAGACATGTTGATGAGAACTAGAACCCTCACAGTACTGTACAGTATGAGTGTTATACTAGACATGTTGATGAGAACTACAACCCTCACAGTACTGTACAGTATGAGTGATTATACTAGACATGTTGATGAGAACTACAATCCCCACAGTACTGTACAGTATGAGTGATTATACTAGACATGTTGATGAGAACTACAACCCTCACAGTACTGTACAGTATGAGTGATTATACTAGACATGTTGATGAGAACTACAACCCTCCAGTACAGTATACTAGACATGTTGATGAGAACAGTACTGTACAGTATGAGTGTTATACTAGACATGTTGATGAGAACTAGAATCCCCACAGTACTGTACAGTATGAGTGTTATACTATACATGTTGATGAGAACTACAACCCCCACAGTACTGTACAGTATGAGTGTTATACTAGACATGTTGATGAGAACTACAACCCTCACAATACTGTACAGTATCAGTGTTATACTAGACATGTTGATGAGAACTACAACCCCACAGTACTGTACAGTATGAGTGTTATACTAGACATGTTGATGAGAACTAGAACCCCACAGTACTGTACAGTATGAGTGTTATACTAGACATGTTGATGAGAACTACAACCCTCACAGTACTGTACAGTATGAGTGTTATACTAGACATGTTGATGAGAACTAGAATCCTCACAGTACTGTACAGTATGAGTGATTATACTAGACATGTTGATGAGAACTACAATCCCCACAGTACTGTACAGTATGAGTGTTATACTATACATGTTGATGAGAACTACAACCCTCACAGTACTGTACAGTATGAGTGTTATACTAGACATGTTGATGAGAACTACAATCCCCACAGTACTGTACAGTATGAGTGTTATACTAGACATGTTGATGAGAACTACAACCCTCACAGTACTGTACAGTATGAGTGTTATACTAGACATGTTGATGAGAACTACAACCCTCACAGTACTGTACAGTATGAGTGTTATACTAGACATGTTGATGAGAACTACAACCCTCACAGTACTGTACAGTATCAGTGTTATACTAGACATGTTGATGAGAACTAGAACCCTCACAGTACTGTACAGTATGAGTGATTATACTAGACATGTTGATGAGAACTAGAATCCTCTCAGTACTGTACAGTATGAGTGTTATACTATACATGTTGATGAGAACTACAACCCTCACAGTACTGTACAGTATGAGTGTTATACTAGACATGTTGATGAGAACTACAACCCCCACAGTACTGTACAGTATGAGTGTTATACTAGACATGTTGATGAGAACTACAACCCTCACAGTACTGTACAGTATGAGTGTTATACTAGACATGTTGATGAGAACTACAACCCCACAGTACTGTACAGTATGAGTGTTATACTAGACATGTTGATGAGAACTAGAACCCTCACAGTACTGTACAGTATGAGTGTTATACTAGACATGTTGATGAGAACTACAACCCCCACAGTACTGTACAGTATGAGTGTTATACTAGACATGTTGATGAGAACTACAACCCCCACAGTACTGTACAGTATGAGTGTTATACTAGACATGTTGATGAGAACTACAACCCTCACAGTACTGTACAGTATGAGTGTTATACTAGACATGTTGATGAGAACTACAACCCCACAGTACTGTACAGTATGAGTGTTATACTAGACATGTTGATGAGAACTAGAACCTCACAGTACTGTACAGTATGAGTGTTATACTAGACATGTTGATGAGAACTACAACCCTCACAGTACTGTACAGTATGAGTGTTATACTAGACATGTTGATGAGAACTACAATCCCCACAGTACTGTACAGTATGAGTGATTATACTAGACATGTTGATGAGAACTAGAACCCTCACAGTACTGTACAGTATGAGTGTTATACTAGACATGTTGATGAGAACTACAACCCTCACAGTACTGTACAGTATGAGTGTTATACTAGACATGTTGATGAGAACTACAACCCTCACAGTACTGTACAGTATGAGTGTTATACTAGACATGTTGATGAGAACTAGAACCCCCACAGTACTGTACAGTATGAGTGTTATACTAGACATGTTGATGAGAACTACAACCCTCACAGTACTGTACAGTATGAGTGTTATACTAGACATGTTGATGAGAACTACAACCCCACAGTACTGTACAGTATGAGTGTTATACTAGACATGTTGATGAGAACTAGAATCCCCACAGTACTGTACAGTATGAGTGTTATACTAGACATGTTGATGAGAACTACAACCCTCACAGTACTGTACAGTATGAGTGTTATACTAGACATGTTGATGAGAACTACAACCCCACAGTACTGTACAGTATGAGTGTTATACTAGACATGTTGATGAGAACTACAACCCCCACAGTACTGTACAGTATGAGTGTTATACTAGACATGTTGATGAGAACTACAACCCCACAGTACTGTACAGTATGAGTGTTATACTAGACATGTTGATGAGAACTAGAACCCCACACAGTACTGTACAGTATGAGTGTTATACTAGACATGTTGATGAGAACTAGAAACTACCTCACAGTACTGTACAGTATGAGTGTTATACTAGACATGTTGATGAGAACTAGAACCCTCACAGTACTGTACAGTATGAGTGTTATACTAGACATGTTGATGAGAACTAGAACCCTCCTCACAGTACTGTACAGTATGAGTGTTATACTAGACATGTTGATGAGAACTAGAATCCTCACAGTACTGTACAGTATGAGTGTTATACTAGACATGTTGATGAGAACTACAACCCTCACAGTACTGTACAGTATGAGTGTTATACTAGACATGTTGATGAGAACTACAATCCCCACAGTACTGTACAGTATGAGTGATTATACTAGACATGTTGATGAGAACTAGAATCCTCACAGTACTGTACAGTATGAGTGATTATACTAGACATGTTGATGAGAACTACAACCCTCACAGTACTGTACAGTATGAGTGTTATACTAGACATGTTGATGAGAACTACAACCCTCACAGTACTGTACAGTATGAGTGATTATACTAGACATGTTGATGAGAAGTAGAACCCTCACAGTACTGTACAGTATGAGTGTTATACTAGACATGTTGATGAGAACTACAATCCCCACAGTACTGTACAGTATGAGTGTTATACTAGACATGTTGATGAGAACTAGAATCCTCACAGTACTGTACAGTATGAGTGTTATACTAGACATGTTGATGAGAACTACAACCCCCACAGTACTGTACAGTATGAGTGTTATACTAGACATGTTGATGAGAACTAGAACCCTCACAGTACTGTACAGTATGAGTGATTATACTAGACATGTTGATGAGAACTAGAATCCTCTCAGTACTGTACAGTATGAGTGTTATACTATACATGTTGATGAGAACTACAACCCTCACAGTACTGTACAGTATGAGTGTTATACTAGACATGTTGATGAGAACTACAACCCCCACAGTACTGTACAGTATGAGTGTTATACTAGACATGTTGATGAGAACTACAACCCCCACAGTACTGTACAGTATGAGTGTTATACTAGACATGTTGATGAGAACTACAATCCCCACAGTACTGTACAGTATGAGTGTTATACTAGACATGTTGATGAGAACTAGAATCCTCACAGTACTGTACAGTATGAGTGTTATACTAGACATGTTGATGAGAACTACAACCCCCACAGTACTGTACAGTATGAGTGTTATACTAGACATGTTGATGAGAACTACAACCCTCACAGTACTGTACAGTATGAGTGATTATACTAGACATGTTGATGAGAACTAGAATCCTCACAGTACTGTACAGTATGAGTGTTATACTAGACATGTTGATGAGAACTAGAACCCTCACAGTACTGTACAGTATGAGTGTTATACTAGACATGTTGATGAGAACTAGAATCCTCACAGTACTGTACAGTATGAGTGTTATACTAGACATGTTGATGAGAACTAGAATCCTCACAGTACTGTACAGTATGAGTGTTATACTAGACATGTTGATGAGAACTACAACCCTCACAGTACTGTACAGTATGAGTGTTATACTAGACATGTTGATGAGAACTACAATCCCCACAGTACTGTACAGTATGAGTGATTATACTAGACATGTTGATGAGAACTAGAATCCTCACAGTACTGTACAGTATGAGTGATTATACTAGACATGTTGATGAGAACTACAACCCTCACAGTACTGTACAGTATGAGTGTTATACTAGACATGTTGATGAGAACTACAACCCTCACAGTACTGTACAGTATGAGTGATTATACTAGACATGTTGATGAGAAGTAGAACCCTCACAGTACTGTACAGTATGAGTGTTATACTAGACATGTTGATGAGAACTACAATCCCCACAGTACTGTACAGTATGAGTGTTATACTAGACATGTTGATGAGAACTAGAATCCTCACAGTACTGTACAGTATGAGTGATTATACTAGACATGTTGATGAGAACTACAATCCCCACAGTACTGTACAGTATGAGTGTTATACTATACATGTTGATGAGAACTACAACCCTCACAGTACTGTACAGTATCAGTGTTATACTAGACATGTTGATGAGAACTACAACCCTCACAGTACTGTACAGTATGAGTGATTATACTAGACATGTTGATGAGAACTAGAACCCTCACAGTACTGTACAGTATGAGTGTTATACTAGACATGTTGATGAGAACTACAATCCCCACAGTACTGTACAGTATGAGTGTTATACTATACATGTTGATGAGAACTACAACCCTCACAGTACTGTACAGTATGAGTGTTATACTAGACATGTTGATGAGAACTACAATCCCCACAGTACAGTACAGTATGAGTGATGATACTAGACATGTTGATGAGAACTACAACCCTCACAGTACTGTACAGTATGAGTGTTATACTAGACATGTTGATGAGAACTACAATCCCCACAGTACTGTACAGTATGAGTGATGATACTAGACATGTTGATGAGAACTAGAACCCTCACAGTACTGTACAGTATGAGTGTTATACTAGACATGTTGATGAGAACTACAACCCTCACAGTACTGTACAGTATGAGTGTTATACTAGACATGTTGATGAGAACTACAACCCTCACAGTACTGTACAGTATGAGTGATTATACTAGACATGTTGATGAGAAGTAGAACCCTCACAGTACTGTACAGTATGAGTGTTATACTAGACATGTTGATGAGAACTACAATCCCCACAGTACTGTACAGTATGAGTGTTATACTAGACATGTTGATGAGAACTAGAATCCTCACAGTACTGTACAGTATGAGTGATTATACTAGACATGTTGATGAGAACTACAATCCCCACAGTACTGTACAGTATGAGTGTTATACTATACATGTTGATGAGAACTACAACCCTCACAGTACTGTACAGTATCAGTGTTATACTAGACATGTTGATGAGAACTACAACCCTCACAGTACTGTACAGTATGAGTGATTATACTAGACATGTTGATGAGAACTAGAACCCTCACAGTACTGTACAGTATGAGTGTTATACTAGACATGTTGATGAGAACTACAATCCCCACAGTACTGTACAGTATGAGTGTTATACTAGACATGTTGATGAGAACTAGAACCCTCACAGTACTGTACAGTATGAGTGATTATACTAGACATGTTGATGAGAACTACAATCCCCACAGTACTGTACAGTATGAGTGTTATACTATACATGTTGATGAGAACTACAACCCTCACAGTACTGTACAGTATGAGTGTTATACTAGACATGTTGATGAGAACTACAATCCCCACAGTACTGTACAGTATGAGTGATTATACTAGACATGTTGATGAGAACTACAACCCTCACAGTACTGTACAGTATGAGTGATTATACTAGACATGTTGATGAGAACTACAATCCCCACAGTACGGTACAGTATGAGTGATTATACTAGACATGTTGATGAGAACTACAACCCTCACAGTACTGTACAGTATGAGTGTTATACTAGACATGTTGATGAGAACTACAACCCTCACAGTACTGTACAGTATCAGTGTTATACTAGACATGTTGATGAGAACTAGAACCCTCACAGTACTGTACAGTATGAGTGTTATACTAGACATGTTGATGAGAACTACAACCCTCACAGTACTGTACAGTATGAGTGATTATACTAGACATGTTGATGAGAACTACAATCCCCACAGTACTGTACAGTATGAGTGATTATACTAGACATGTTGATGAGAACTACAACCCTCACAGTACTGTACAGTATGAGTGATTATACTAGACATGTTGATGAGAACTACAATCCCCACAGTACGGTACAGTATGAGTGATTATACTAGACATGTTGATGAGAACTACAATCCCCACAGTACTGTACAGTATGAGTGTTATACTATACATGTTGATGAGAACTAGAATCCTCACAGTACTGTACAGTATGAGTGTTATACTATACATGTTGATGAGAACTACAACCCCCACAGTACTGTACAGTATGAGTGTTATACTAGACATGTTGATGAGAACTACAACCCTCACAGTACTGTACAGTATGAGTGTTATACTAGACATGTTGATGAGAACTACAACCCTCACAGTACTGTACAGTATGAGTGTTATACTAGACATGTTGATGAGAACTACAATCCCCACAGTACTGTACAGTATGAGTGTTATACTAGACATGTTGATGAGAACTAGAATCCTCTCAGTACTGTACAGTATGAGTGATTATACTAGACATGTTGATGAGAACTACAATCCCCACAGTACTGTACAGTATGAGTGTTATACTATACATGTTGATGAGAACTACAACCCTCACAATACTGTACAGTATCAGTGTTATACTAGACATGTTGATGAGAACTACAACCCTCACAGTACTGTACAGTATGAGTGATTATACTAGACATGTTGATGAGAACTAGAACCCTCACAGTACTGTACAGTATGAGTGTTATACTAGACATGTTGATGAGAACTACAATCCCCACAGTACTGTACAGTATGAGTGTTATACTAGACATGTTGATGAGAACTAGAATCCTCACAGTACTGTACAGTATGAGTGATTATACTAGACATGTTGATGAGAACTACAATCCCCACAGTACTGTACAGTATGAGTGTTATACTATACATGTTGATGAGAACTACAACCCTCACAGTACTGTACAGTATGAGTGTTATACTAGACATGTTGATGAGAACTACAATCCCCACAGTACTGTACAGTATGAGTGATGATACTAGACATGTTGATGAGAACTACAACCCTCACAGTACTGTACAGTATGAGTGTTATACTAGACATGTTGATGAGAACTACAATCCCCACAGTACTGTACAGTATGAGTGTTATACTAGACATGTTGATGATGGTTTTTTGTCATTATTATTGCAGCCCTTGAATTTCTGGAATTTGTTATTTCAACAGTAAATTACTATATGCAAAGATATAGAAAAAATTAAGGTTATTGAAGCAAATTGCTGCATTTCTGATTCATTCTTGTTCCATATACTTTAGTACAGTCAATAAAGTGAAAAGGTGTTATTCTTATTCTATAATGAAATACTGATTTACGTGAAAATTCATTCAAACCTCAAAGAAAAGTTCCTCATTTATGTAATGCTCCCTGTTAGTGTTATTTAGGTCAGTGTGTTATGAGTGACAATGTACTGTATGCTTTCTGACTGAGAATTGTTGCCAGTGTTCTGGTCGAACGAGCTTATTTTGAGACGTATGAAGTGTTTTGGTGGTTTGACTGAGTTCTGGAGGTGATATTTAAGTGTTTGGCCAAGATGCATGTTGGTAATGCAGACTGTGTGAAGAGTTTTGAAAAAATGGATCGAGTATTGACCAATGCTTTTTAGCAATTGAAGAAAAACTGTAACAAATGTGTTTCAAGTCGCTCTGGACAAGAGCGTCTGCTAAATGACTTAAATGTAAATGTAATATCCCAACCTGAGACACCCGCAGGGAGTGGGGTCACAGCTAGGGTCACCGTTGTCCAGCAGTCCTGGAGCAATATTTATCACCCTGTCAGGTCCGGTATTCAAACCAGCAACCCCAATGCTCTAACCTGCAGGCTACCTGTGTGTGTGTTATTACCTCTGTGCGTCTGTCTCAGAGCTGCAGGTGTATTCAGGGGGGTAGTAGGGGGGCGGAGGGATGGGCGGGACAAACTCCTCAAAGTCCATGATGTTGGTCAGGAAGGCGTCCTGAGGAGTGGTGCATTCTGGGTTGACGGAGCGAGAGCGGTGCGGGGCGAGCTAGAGAGAAACAAACAGAGATAGAGAAGGGGAGGGGAGAAATCGTGTGTGTGTGTGTGTGTGTGTGTGTGTGTGTGTGTGTGGACTCACCAGGTGCACTAGGTCCAGGGAGAAGATGTGTATACTACAGGTGACAGTAGAGAGAGTACAGATGATGGTAGAGAGAATACTCAGACCACAAGCACTGAACAACAGGTCCTGGAGCAGAGAAGAGGACACTCAGACCACAAGCACTGAACAACAGGTCCTGGAGCAGAGAAGAAGACACTCAGACAACAAGCACTGAACAACAGGTCCTGGAACAGAGAAGAGGACACTAAGACCACAAGCACTGAACAACAGGTCCTGGAACAGAGAAGAAGACACTCAGACCACAAGCACTGAACAACAGGTCCTGGAACAGAGGAGTGGAGATCAGCACATAACACACAGATCCTGGAACAGAGGAGGGGAGATCAGCACGTAACACATACTCTCAGAGAATATAGATGCCACACACTGCCATTAAACACACGCACTGAGCTGTCATAAAACACACACACTGAGCTGCCATTAAACACACACACTGAGCTGTCATAAAACACACACACTAAGCTGTCATAAAACACACACACTGAGCTGCCATTAAACACACACACTGAGCTGTCATAAAACACACACACTAAGCTGTCATAAAACACACACACTGAGCTGTCATGAAACACACACACTAAGCTGTCATAAAACACACACACTAAGCTGTCATAAAACACACACACTGAGCTGTCATAAAACACACGCACTGAGCTGTCATAAAACACACACACTAAGCTGTCATAAAACACACACACTAAGCTGTCATAAAACACACACACTAAGCAGTCATAAAACACACACACTGAGCTGTCATGAAACACACACACTAAGCTGTCATAAAACACACACACTGAGCTGTCATAAAACACACACACTGAGCTGTCATAAAACACACGCACTGATATGTCATGAAACACACACACTGAGCTGTCATAAAACACACACACTGAGCTGTCATAAAACACACACACTGAGCTGTCATAAAACACACAGACTGAGCTGTCATGAAACACACACACTGAGCTGTCATAAAACACACACACACTGAGCTGTCATTAAACACACACACTGAGCTGTCATAAAACACACACACACTGAGCTGCCATTAAACACACACACTGAGCTGTCATAAAACACACACACACACTAAGCTGCCATTAAACACACACACTGAGCTGTCATTAAACACACACACACTGAGCTGTCATTAAACACACACACACACACACTGAGCTGTCATAAAACACACACACACACTGAGCTGTCATAAAACACACACACACTAAGCTGTCATAAAACACACACACTGAGCTGTCATAAAACACACACACACACTGAGCTATCATTAAACACACACACATTGAGCTGTCATTAAACACACACACACACTGAGCTGTCATTAAACACACACACACACACACACACACTGAGCTGTCATTAAACACACACACACTGAGCTGTCATAAAACACACACACACACACTGAGCTGCCATAAAACACACACACACTGAGCTGTCATTAAACACACACACACTGAGCTGTCATTAAACACACACACACACTGAGCTGTCATAAAACACACACACACACACACACACACACACACACACACTGCACACACACACACACACACACTGAGCTGTCATAAAACACACACACACTGGGCTGTCATTAAACACACACACACGCACACACACACACACACACACACACACACACACACACACACACTGAGCTGTCATAAAACACACACACACTGAGCTGTCATTAAACAGACACACACTGAGATGTCATAAAACAAACACACACTGAGCTGTCATTAAACACACACACTAAGCTGTCATAAAACACACACACTAAGCTGTCATAAAACACACACACTGAGCTGCCATTAAACACACACACTGAGCTGTCATAAAACACACACACTAAGCTGTCATAAAACACACACACTGAGCTGTCATGAAACACACACACTAAGCTGTCATAAAACACACACACTAAGCTGTCATAAAACACACACACTGAGCTGTCATAAAACACACGCACTGAGCTGTCATAAAACACACACACTAAGCTGTCATAAAACACACACACTAAGCTGTCATAAAACACACACACTGAGCTGTCATGAAACACACACACTAAGCTGTCATAAAACACACACACTGAGCTGTCATAAAACACACGCACTGAGCTGTCATAAAACACACACACTGAGCTGTCATAAAACACACAGACTGAGCTGTCATGAAACACACACACTGAGCTGTCATAAAACACACACACACTGAGCTGTCATTAAACACACACACTGAGCTGTCATAAAACACACACACTGAGCTGTCATAAAACACACACACACTGAGCTGCCATTAAACACACACACTGAGCTGTCATAAAACACACACACACTGAGCTGTCATAAAACACACAGACTGAGCTGTCATGAAACACACACACTGAGCTGTCATAAAACACACACACACTGAGCTGTCATTAAACACACACACTGAGCTGTCATAAAACACACACACTGAGCTGTCATAAAACACACACACACTGAGCTGCCATTAAACACACACACTGAGCTGTCATAAAACACACACACTGAGCTGCCATTAAACACACACACTGAGCTGTCATTAAACACACACACACTGAGCTGTCATTAAACACACACACACACACTGAGCTGTCATAAAACACACACACACAGCTGTCATAAAACACACACACACTAAGCTGTCATAAAACACACACACTGAGCTGTCATAAAACACACACACACACACACACACACTGAGCTATCATTAAACACACACACACTGAGCTGTCATTAAACACACACACACTGAGCTGTCATTAAACACACACACACACACACACACTGAGCTGTCATTAAACACACACACACACTGAGCTGTCATAAAACACACACACACACACACACACACACACACACACACACACACACACTGAGCTGTCATAAAACACACACACACTGAGCTGTCATTAAACACACACACACTGAGCTGTCATTAAACACACACACACACTGAGCTGTCATAAAACACACACACACACACACACACACACACACACACACTGAGCTGTCATTAAACACACACACACTGGGCTGTCATTAAACACACACACACACACACACACACACACACACACACTGAGCTGTCATAAAACACACACACACTGAGCTGTCATTAAACAGACACACACACTGAGCTGTCATAAAACACACACACTGAGCTGTCATAAAACACACACACACTGAGCTGTCATAAAACACACACACTGAGCTGTCATTAAACACACACACTGAGCTGTCATAAAACACACACACTGAGCTGTCATAAAACACACACACACTGAGCTGCCATTAAACACACACACTGAGCTGTCATAAAACACACACACACACACACACTGAGCTGTCATAAAACACACACACTGAGCTGTCATTAAACACACACACTGAGCACACACACACTGAGCTGTCATAAAACACACACACACACTGAGCTGTCATAAAACACACACACACTGAGCTGTCATAAAACACACACACACTGAGCTGTCATAAAACACACACACACTGAGCTGTCATTAAACACACACACACTGAGCTGTCATAAAACACACACACACTGAGCTGCCATTAAACACACACACTGAGCTGTCATTAAACACACACACACTGAGCTGTCATAAACACACACACACACACTGAGCTGTCATAAAACACACACACACACTGAGCTGTCATTAAACACACACACACTGAGCTGTCATAAAACACACACACTGAGCTGTCATAAAACACACACACACTGAGCTGTCATTAAACACACACACTGAGCTGTCATTAAACACACACACACTGAGCTGTCATTAAACACACACACACACTGAGCTGTCATTAAACACACACACACACTGAGCTGTCATTAAACACACACACACACACACACACACACACACACACACTGAGCTGTCATAAAACACACACACACACTGAGCTGTCATAAAACACACACACACACACACACACACACACACACACATAAAACACACACACACTGAGCTGTCATAAAACACACACACTGAGCTGTCATTAAACACACACACACTGAGCTGTCATTAAACACACACACACTGAGCTGTCATAAACACACACACACACTGTCATTAAAACACACACACACACACACACTGAGCTGTCATAAAACACACACACACTGAGCTGCATTAAACACACACTGAGCTGTCATAAAACACACTGAGCTGTCATAAAACACACAGACTGAGCTGTCACACACACTGAGCTGTCATAAAACACACACACACTGAGCTGTCATTAAACACACACACTGAGCTGTCATAAAACACACACACTGAGCTGTCATAAAACACACACACACTGAGCTGTCATTAAACACACACACACTGTCATAAAACACACACACACTAAGCTGCCATTAAACACACACACTGAGCTGTCATTAAACACACACACACTAAGCTGTCATTAAAACACACACACACTGAGCTGTCATAAAACACACACACTGGCTGTCATAAAACACACACACACACACACACACAGCTGTCATAAACACACACACACTGGGCTGTCATTAAACACACACACTGAGCTGTCATTAAACACACACACACTGAGCTGTCATAAACACACACACACTGAGCTGTCATTAAACACACACACTGAGCTGTCATAAAACACACAGACTGAGCTGTCATGAAACACACACACTGAGCTGTCATAAAACACACACACTGAGCTGTCATTAACACACACTGAGCTGTCATAAAACACACACACTGAGCTGTCATAAAACACACACACACACTGAGCTGTCATTAAACACACACACTGAGCTGTCATAAAACACACACACACTGAGCTGTCATAAAACACACAGACTGAGCTGTCATGAAACACACACACTGAGCTGTCATAAAACACACACACACTGAGCTGTCATTAAACACACACACTGAGCTGTCATAAAACACACACACACTGAGCTGCCATTAAACACACACACTGAGCTGTCATAAAACACACACACACTAAGCTGCCATTAAACACACACACTGAGCTGTCATTAAACACACACACACTGAGCTGTCATTAAACACACACACACACACTGAGCTGTCATAAAACACACACACACACTGAGCTGTCATAAAACACACACACACTAAGCTGTCATAAAACACACACACTGAGCTGTCATAAAACACACACACACACTGAGCTATCATTAAACACACACACACTGAGCTGTCATTAAACACACACACACTGAGCTGTCATTAAACACACACACACACACACACACTGAGCTGTCATTAAACACACACACACTGAGCTGTCATAAAACACACACACACACACACACACACAGACTGAGCTGCCATAAAACACACACACACTGAGCTGTCATTAAACACACACACACACTGAGCTGTCATTAAACACACACACACACTGAGCTGTCATAAACACACACACACACTGAGCTGTCATAAAACACACACACACACACACACACACACACACACTGTCATAAAACACACACTGAGCTGTCATAAAACACACACACACTGAGCTGTCATTAAACACACACACTGAGCTGTCATTAAACACACACACACTGAGCTGTCATAAAACACACACACACTGAGCTGTCATTAAACACACACACACTGAGCTGTCATTAAACACACACACACTGAGCTGTCATAAAACACACACACTGAGCTGTCATTAAACACACACACACTGAGCTGTCATAAAACACACACACACTGAGCTGTCATAAAACACACACACTGAGCTGTCATAAAACACACACACTGAGCTGTCATAAAACACACACACACTGAGCTGTCATAAAACACACACACTGAGCTGTCATAAAACACACACACTGAGCTGTCATAAAACACACACACTGAGCTGTCATAAAACACACACACTGAGCTGTCATTAAACACACACACTGAGCTGTCATAAAACACACACACTGAGCTGTCATAAAACACACACACTGAGCTGTCATAAACACACACACTGAGCTGTCATAAAACACACACACTGAGCTGTCATAAAAACACACACACTGAGCTGTCATAAACACACACACACTGAGCTGTCATAAAACACACACACTGAGCTGTCATAAAACACACACACTGAGCTGTCATAAAACACACACACACTGAGCTGTCATTAAACACACACACTGAGCTGTCATTAAACACACACACACTGAGCTGTCATTAAAACACACACACACACACTGAGCTGTCATAAAACACACACACACACTGAGCTGTCATAAAACACACACACACTGAGCTGTCATTAAACACACACACACACTGAGCTGTCATAAAACACACACACTGAGCTGTCATTAAACACACACACTGAGCTGTCATAAACACACACACACTGAGCTGTCATAAAACACACACACACACTGAGCTGTCATAAAACACACACACACACTGAGCTGTCATAAAACACACACACACTGAGCTGTCATAAAACACAAACACACACACTGAGCTGTCATAAACACACACACACTGAGCTGTCATAAACACACACACACACTGAGCTGTCATTAAACACACACACACTGAGCTGTCATTAAACACACACACACTGAGCTGTCATAAAACACACACACACTGAGCTGTCATAAAACACACACACACTGAGCTGCCATAAAACACACACTGAGCTGTCATAAAACACACACACACTGACACACTGAGCTGTCATAAAACACACACACTGAGCTGTCATAAAACACACACACTGAGCTGTCATAAAACACAGACACACTGAGCTGTCATTAAACACACACACACACTGAGCTGTCATAAAACACACACACACTGACCTGTCATAAAACACACACACTGAGCTGTCATAAAACACACACACTGAGCTGTCATAAAACACACACACACTGAGCTGTCATTAAACACACACACTGAGCTGTCATTAAACACACACACACTAAGCTGTCATTAAACACACACACACTGAGCTGTCATAAAACACACACACACACACACACACATAAAACACACACACACACACACACACACACACACACACTGAGCTGTCATAAAACACACACACACTGGGCTGTCATTAAACACACACACACTGAGCTGTCATTAAACACACACACACACACACACACTGAGCTGTCATAAAACACACACACACTGAGCTGTCATTAAACAGACACACACACTGAGCTGTCATAAAACACACAGACTGAGCTGTCATGAAACACACACACTGAGCTGTCATAAAACACACACACACACACACACTGAGCTGTCATTAAACACACACACTGAGCTGTCATAAAACACACACTGAGCTGTCATAAAACACACACACACTGAGCTGCCATTAAACACACACACTGAGCTGTCATAAAACACACACACACTGAGCTGTCATAAAACACACAGACTGAGCTGTCATGAAACACACACACTGAGCTGTCATAAAACACACACACACTGAGCTGTCATTAAACACACACACTGAGCTGTCATAAAACACACACACACTGAGCTGCCATTAAACACACACACTGAGCTGTCATAAAACACACACACACTGAGCTGTCATAAAACACACACACTGAGCTGTCATTAAAACACACACACTGAGCTGTCATTAAACACACACACACACTGAGCTGTCATAAACACACACACACTGAGCTGTCATAAAACACACACACACTAAGCTGTCATAAAACACACACACTGAGCTGTCATAAAACACACACACACACTGAGCTGTCATTAAACACACACACACTGAGCTGTCATTAAACACACACACACTGAGCTGTCATAAACACACACACACACACACACACTGAGCTGTCATAAAACACACACACACTGAGCTGTCATAAACACACACACACACACACAACACACACAGACTGAGCTGCCATAAAACACACACACACTGAGCTGTCATTAAACACACACACACTGAGCTGTCATTAAACACACACACACTGTCATACAAACACACACACACACACAGCTGTCATAAACACACACACACTGAGCTGTCATAAAACACACACACACACACTGTCATAAACACACACACACACTGAGCTGTCATAAACACACACACACACTGAGCTGTCATTAAACAGACACACACACTGAGCTGTCATTAAACACACACACTGAGCTGTCATTAAACACACACACACTGAGATGTCATAAAACAAACACACACTGAGCTGTCATTAAACACACACACTAAGCTGTCATAAAACACACACACTAAGCTGTCATAAAACACACACACTGAGCTGTCAT
Organism: Oncorhynchus nerka; assembly: GCF_034236695.1. Classification (NCBI taxonomy): domain Eukaryota; kingdom Metazoa; phylum Chordata; class Actinopteri; order Salmoniformes; family Salmonidae; genus Oncorhynchus; species Oncorhynchus nerka. Next base: position 25,156,396 of record NC_088409.1, read on the forward strand.
TAAACACACACACTGAGCTGTCATAAAACACACACACTGAGCTGTCATAAAACACACGCACTGAGCTGTCATAAAACACACACACTAAGCTGTCATAAAACACACACACTAAGCTGTCATAAAACACACACACTGAGCTGTCATAAAACACACACACTGAGCTGTCATAAAACACACACACTGAGCTGTCATAAAACACACACACTGAGCTGTCATAAAACACACGCACTGAGCTGTCATGAAACACACACACTGAGCTGTCATAAAACACACACACTGAGCTGTCATAAAACACACACACTGAGCTGTCATAAAACACACAGACTGAGCTGTCATGAAACACACACACTGAGCTGTCATAAAACACACACACACTGAGCTGTCATTAAACACACACACTGAGCTGTCATAAAACACACACACTGAGCTGTCATAAAACACACACACACTGAGCTGCCATTAAACACACACACTGAGCTGTCATTAAACACACACACACTGAGCTGTCATTAAACACACACACACACACTGAGCTGTCATAAAACACACACACACACTGAGCTGTCATAAAACACACACACACTAAGCTGTCATAAAACACACACACTGAGCTGTCATAAAACACACACACACACTGAGCTATCATTAAACACACACACACTGAGCTGTCATTAAACACACACACACTGAGCTGTCTTTAAACACACACACACTGAGCTGTCATTAAACACACACACACACACTGAGCTGTCATAAAACACACACACACACTGAGCTGTCATAAAACACTCACACACTAAGCTGTCATAAAACACACACACTGAGCTGTCATAAAACACACACACACACTGAGCTATCATTAAACACACACACACTGAGCTGTCATTAAACACACACACACACTGAGCTGTCATTAAACACACACACACACACACACACACTGAGCTGTCATTAAACACACACACACTGAGCTGTCATAAAACACACACACACACACACACACACACACACACTGAGCTGCCATAAAACACACACACACTGAGCTGTCATTAAACACACAGACACTGAGCTGTCATTACACACACACACACACTGAGCTGTCATAAAACATACACACTGAGCTGTCATTAAACACACACACACTGAGCTGTCATTAAACACACACACACACACTGAGCTGTCATAAAACACACACACACACTGAGCTGTCATAAAACACACACACACTAAGCTGTCATAAAACACACACACTGAGCTGTCATAAAACATACACACTGAGCTGTCATTAAACACACACACACTGAGCTGTCATTAAACACACACACACACACTGAGCTGTCATAAAACACACACACACACTGAGCTGTCATAAAACACACACACACTAAGCTGTCATAAAACACACACACTGAGCTGTCATAAAACACACACACACACTGAGCTATCATTAAACACACACACACTGAGCTGTCATTAAACACACACACACTGAGCTGTCATTAAACACACACACACTGAGATGTCATAAAACAAACACACACTGAGCTGTCATGAAACACACACAGTGAGCTGCCTTTAAACACACACACACTGAGCTATCATTAAACACACACACACACACACTGAGCTGTCATAAAACATACACACTGAGCTGTCATTAAACACACACACACTGAGCTGTCATTAAACACACACACACACACTGAGCTGTCATAAAACACACACACACACTGAGCTGTCATAAAACACACACACACTAAGCTGTCATAAAACACACACACTGAGCTGTCATAAAACACACACACACACTGAGCTATCATTAAACACACACACACTGAGCTGTCATTAAACACACACACACTGAGCTGTCATTAAACACACACACACACTGAGCTGTCATTAAACACACACACACACACTGAGCTGTCATTAAACACACACACACTGAGCTGTCATAAAACACACACACACACACACACACACACACACACACTGAGCTGCCATAAAACACACACACACTGAGCTGTCATTAAACACACACACACTGAGCTGTCATTAAACACACACACTCAGCTGTCATTAAACACACACTGAGCTGTCATAAAACACACACACACTGAGCTGTCATTAAACACACACACACTGAGCTGTCATAAAACACACACACACACACACACACACACACACACACACACACACACTGAGCTGCCATAAAACACACACACACTGAGCTGTCATTAAACACACACACACTGAGCTGTCATTAAACACACACACTCAGCTGTCATTAAACACACACTGAGCTGTCATAAAACACACACACACTGAGCTGTCATTAAACACACACACACTGGGCTGTCATTAAACACACACACACGCACACACACACACACACACACACATACACACACACACTGAGCTGTCATAAAACACACACACACTGAGATGTCATAAAACAAACACACACTGAGCTGTCATTAAACACACACACTGAGCTGTCATAAAACACACACACACACTGAGCTATCATTAAACACACACACACACTGAGCTGTCATTAAACACACACACACTGAGCTGTCATTAAACACACACACACTGAGCTGTCATTAAACACACACACACACACACACGGAGCTGTCATTAAACACACACACACTGAGCTGTCATAAAACACACACACACAAACACACACACACACTGAGCTGTCATTAAACACACACACACTGAGCTGTCATAAACACACACACACACACACACACACACACACACACACACACACACACACACACACACACACGCACACTGAGCTGTCATAAAACACACACACACACTGAGATGTCATAAAACAAACACACACTGAGCTGTCATTAAACACACACACTAAGCTGTCATAAAACACACACACAGAGCTGTCATGAAACACACACACTGAGCTGTCATTAAACACACACACACTGAGCTATCATTAAACACACACACACACACACACTGAGCTGTCATAAAACATACACACTGAGCTGTCATTAAACACACACACACTGAGCTGTCATTAAACACACACACACACACTGAGCTGTCATAAAACACACACACACACTGAGCTGTCATAAAACACACACACACTAAGCTGTCATAAAACACACACACTGAGCTGTCATAAAACACACACACACACTGAGCTATCATTAAACACACACACACTGAGCTGTCATTAAACACACACACACTGAGCTGTCATTAAACACACACACACACTGAGCTGTGATTAAACACACACACCCACACACTGAGCTGTCATTAAACACACACACACACTGAGCTATCATTAAACACACACACACTGAGCTGTCATTAAACACACACACACACTGAGCTGTCATTAAACACACACACACACACACACTGAGCTGTCATTAAACACACACACACTGAGCTGTCATAAAACACACACACACACACACACACATAGCTGCCATAAAACACACACACACTGAGCTGTCATTAAACACACACACACTGAGCTGTCATTAAACACACACACACACTGAGCTGTCATAAAACACACACACACACACACACACACACACACACACACACACACACACACACACTGAGCTGTCATTAAACACACACACACTGAGCTGTCATTAAACACACACACTCAGCTGTCATTAAACACACACTGAGCTGTCATTAAAGACACACTGAGCTGTCATAAAACACACACACACTGAGCTGTCATTAAACACACACACACTGGGCTGTCATTAAACACACACACACACACACACACACACACACACACACACACACACACACACACTGAGCTGTCATAAAACACACACACACTGAGCTGTCATTAAACAGACACACACACTGAGCTGTCATTAAACACACACACTGAGCTGTCATTAAACACACACACACTGAGATGTCATAAAACAAACACACACTGAGCTGTCATTAAACACACACACACACACTGAGCTATCATTAAACACACACACACTGAGCTGTCATTAAACACACACACACTGAGCTGTCATTAAACACACACACACTGAGCTGTCATTAAACACACACACTGAGCTGTCATAAAACACACACACACTGAGCTGTCATTAAACACACACACACTGAGCTGTCATAAAACACACACACTGAGCTGTCATAAAACACACACACTGAGCTGCCATTAAACACACACACTGAGCTGTCATAAAACACACACACACTGAGCTGTCATAAAACACACAGACTGAGCTGTCATGAAACACACACACTGAGCTGTCATAAAACACACACACTGAGCTGCCATTAAACACACACACTGAGCTGTCATAAACACACACACACTAAGCTGCCATTAAACACACACTGAGCTGTCATTAAACACACACACACTGAGCTGTCATTAAACACACACACACACACTGAGCTGTCATAAAACACACACACACACTGAGCTGTCATAAAACACACACACACTAAGCTGTCATAAAACACACACACTGAGCTGTCATAAAACACACACACACACTGAGCTATCATTAAACACACACACACTGAGCTGTCATTAAACACACACACACACTGAGCTGTCATTAAACACACACACACACACACACACTGAGCTGTCATTAAACACACACACACTGAGCTGTCATAAAACACACACACACACACACACACACACACACACACACTGAGCTGCCATAAAACACACACACACTGAGCTGTCATTAAACACACACACACTGAGCTGTCATTAAACACACACACACTGAGCTGTCATAAAACACACACACACACACACACACACACACACACACACACACACACTGAGCTGTCATAAAACACACACACACTGGGCTGTCATTAAACACACACACACGCACACACACACTGAGCTGTCATAAAACACACACACACTGAGCTGTCATTAAACAGACACACACACTGAGCTGTCATAAAACACACAGACTGAGCTGTCATGAAACACACACACTGAGCTGTCATAAAACACACACACTGAGCTGTCATTAAACACACACACTGAGCTGTCATAAAACACACACACTGAGCTGTCATAAACACACACACTGAGCTGTCATAAAACACACACACTGAGCTGTCATAAAACACACAGACTGAGCTGTCATGAAACACACACACTGAGCTGTCATAAAACACACACACTGAGCTGTCATAAAAACACACACACTGAGCTGTCATTAAACACACACACTGAGCTGTCATAAAACACACACTGAGCTGTCATAAAACACACACACACTGAGCTGCCATTAAACACACACACTGAGCTGTCATAAACACACACACACTGAGCTGCATTAAACACACACACTGAGCTGTCATTAAACACACACACACTGAGCTGTCATAAACACACACACACTGAGCTGCCATTAAACACACACACTGAGCTGTCATAAAACACACACACTAAGCTGCCATTAAACACACACACTGAGCTGTCATTAAACACACACACACTGAGCTGTCATTAAACACACACACACACACTGAGCTGTCATAAAACACACACACACACTGAGCTGTCATAAAACACACACACACTAAGCTGTCATAAAACACACACACTGAGCTGTCATAAAACACACACACTGAGCTATCATTAAACACACACACACTGAGCTGTCATTAAACACACACACACACTGAGCTGTCATTAAACACACACACTGAGCTGTCATAAAACACACACACACACACACACACACACACAACACACACACACACACACACACACACACACACACTGAGCTGTCATAAAACACACACACACTGGGCTGTCATTAAACACACACACACGCACACACACACACACACACACACACACTGAGCTGTCATAAAACACACACACACTGAGCTGTCATTAAACAGACACACACACTGAGCTGTCATAAAACACAGACTGAGCTGTCATGAAACACACACACTGAGCTGTCATAAAACACACACACACTGAGCTGTCATTAAACACACACACTGAGCTGTCATAAAACACACACACTGAGCTGTCATAAACACACACACACTGAGCTGCCATTAAACACACACACTGAGCTGTCATAAAACACACACACACTGAGCTGTCATAAAACACACAGACTGAGCTGTCATGAAAAACACACACACTGAGCTGTCATAAAACACACACACACTGAGCTGTCATTAAACACACACACTGAGCTGTCATTAAACACACACACACTGAGCTGTCATTAAACACACACACACACTGAGCTGTGATTAAACACACACACACTGGGCTGTCATTAAACACACACACACACACACACACACACACACACACACACACACACACACACACACACACACACTGAGCTGTCATAAAACACACACACACTGAGCTGTCATTAAACAGACACACACACTGAGCTGTCATTAAACACACACACTGAGCTGTCATTAAACACACACACACTGAGATGTCATAAAACAAACACACACTGAGCTGTCATTAAACACACACACACACACTGAGCTATCATTAAACACACACACACTGAGCTGTCATTAAACACACACACACTGAGCTGTCATTAAACACACACACACTGAGCTGTCATTAAACACACACACTGAGCTGTCATAAAACACACACACTGAGCTGTCATTAAACACACACACTGAGCTGTCATAAAACACACACACTGAGCTGTCATAAAACACACACACACTGAGCTGCCATTAAACACACACACTGAGCTGTCATAAAACACACACACTGAGCTGTCATAAAACACACAGACTGAGCTGTCATGAAACACACACACTGAGCTGTCATAAAACACACACACACTGAGCTGTCATTAAACACACACACTGAGCTGTCATAAAACACACACACTGAGCTGTCATAAAACACACACACACTGAGCTGCCATTAAACACACACACTGAGCTGTCATAAAACACACACACACTGAGCTGTCATTAAACACACACACTGAGCTGTCATTAAACACACACACACTGAGCTGTCATTAAACACACACACACACACTGAGCTGTCATAAAACACACACACACACTGAGCTGTCATAAAACACACACACACTAAGCTGTCATAAAACACACACACTGAGCTGTCATAAAACACACACACACACTGAGCTATCATTAAACACACACACACTGAGCTGTCATTAAACACACACACACTGAGCTGTCATTAAACACACACACACACACACACACTGAGCTGTCATTAAACACACACACACTGAGCTGTCATAAAACACACACACACACACACACACACACACACACTGAGCTGCCATAAAACACACACACACTGAGCTGTCATTAAACACACACACACTGAGCTGTCATTAAACACACACACACACTGAGCTGTCATAAAACACACACACACACACACACACACACACACACACACACACACTGAGCTGTCATAAAACACACACACACTGGGCTGTCATTAAACACACACACACACACACACACACACACACACACACTGAGCTGTCATAAAACACACACACACTGAGCTGTCATTAAACAGACACACACACTGAGCTGTCATAAACACAGACTGAGCTGTCATGAAACACACACACTGAGCTGTCATAAAACACACACACACTGAGCTGTCATTAAACACACACACTGAGCTGTCATAAAACACACACACTGAGCT
>NC_088409.1:25171630-25179130 GCF_034236695.1 Oncorhynchus nerka
CACACACGCACACACACACACACACACACACACACTGAGCTGTCATAAAACACACACACACTGAGCTGTCATTAAACAGACACACACACTGAGCTGTCATAAAACACAGACTGAGCTGTCATGAAACACACACACTGAGCTGTCATAAAACACACACACACTGAGCTGTCATTAAACACACACACTGAGCTGTCATAAAACACACACACTGAGCTGTCATAAAACACACACACACTGAGCTGCCATTAAACACACACACTGAGCTGTCATAAAACACACACACACTGAGCTGTCATAAAACACACAGACTGAGCTGTCATGAAACACACACACTGAGCTGTCATAAAACACACACACACTGAGCTGTCATTAAACACACACACTGAGCTGTCATTAAACACACACACACTGAGCTGTCATTAAACACACACACACACTGAGCTGTGATTAAACACACACACACTGGGCTGTCATTAAACACACACACACACACACACACACACACACACACACACACACACACACACACACACACACTGAGCTGTCATAAAACACACACACACTGAGCTGTCATTAAACAGACACACACACTGAGCTGTCATTAAACACACACACTGAGCTGTCATTAAACACACACACACTGAGATGTCATAAAACAAACACACACTGAGCTGTCATTAAACACACACACACACACTGAGCTATCATTAAACACACACACACTGAGCTGTCATTAAACACACACACACTGAGCTGTCATTAAACACACACACACTGAGCTGTCATTAAACACACACACTGAGCTGTCATAAAACACACACACACTGAGCTGTCATTAAACACACACACTGAGCTGTCATAAAACACACACACTGAGCTGTCATAAAACACACACACACTGAGCTGCCATTAAACACACACACTGAGCTGTCATAAAACACACACTGAGCTGTCATAAAACACACAGACTGAGCTGTCATGAAACACACACACTGAGCTGTCATAAAACACACACACACTGAGCTGTCATTAAACACACACACTGAGCTGTCATAAAACACACACACTGAGCTGTCATAAAACACACACACACTGAGCTGCCATTAAACACACACACTGAGCTGTCATAAAACACACACACACTAAGCTGCCATTAAACACACACACTGAGCTGTCATTAAACACACACACACTGAGCTGTCATTAAACACACACACACACACTGAGCTGTCATAAAACACACACACACACTGAGCTGTCATAAAACACACACACACTAAGCTGTCATAAAACACACACACTGAGCTGTCATAAAACACACACACACACTGAGCTATCATTAAACACACACACACTGAGCTGTCATTAAACACACACACACACTGAGCTGTCATTAAACACACACACACACACACACACTGAGCTGTCATTAAACACACACACACTGAGCTGTCATAAAACACACACACACACACACACACACACACACACACACACTGAGCTGCCATAAAACACACACACACTGAGCTGTCATTAAACACACACACACTGAGCTGTCATTAAACACACACACACACTGAGCTGTCATAAAACACACACACACACACACACACACACACACACACACACACTGAGCTGTCATAAAACACACACACACTGGGCTGTCATTAAACACACACACACGCACACACACACACACACACACACTGAGCTGTCATAAAACACACACACACTGAGCTGTCATTAAACAGACACACACACTGAGCTGTCATAAAACACACAGACTGAGCTGTCATGAAACACACACACTGAGCTGTCATAAAACACACACACACTGAGCTGTCATTAAACACACACACTGAGCTGTCATAAAACACACACACTGAGCTGTCATAAAACACACACACTGAGCTGTCATAAAACACACACACACTGAGCTGTCATAAAACACACAGACTGAGCTGTCATGAAACACACACACTGAGCTGTCATAAAACACACACACTGAGCTGTCATAAAACACACACACACTGAGCTGTCATTAAACACACACACTGAGCTGTCATAAAACACACACACTGAGCTGTCATAAAACACACACACACTGAGCTGCCATTAAACACACACACTGAGCTGTCATAAAACACACACACACTAAGCTGCCATTAAACACACACACTGAGCTGTCATTAAACACACACACACTGAGCTGTCATAAAACACACACACACTGAGCTGCCATTAAACACACACACTGAGCTGTCATAAAACACACACACACTAAGCTGCCATTAAACACACACACTGAGCTGTCATTAAACACACACACACTGAGCTGTCATTAAACACACACACACACACTGAGCTGTCATAAAACACACACACACTGAGCTGTCATAAAACACACACACACTAAGCTGTCATAAAACACACACACTGAGCTGTCATAAAACACACACACACACTGAGCTATCATTAAACACACACACACTGAGCTGTCATTAAACACACACACACACTGAGCTGTCATTAAACACACACACACACTGAGCTGTCATAAAACACACACACACACACACACACACACACACACACACACACACACACACACACACACACACACACTGAGCTGTCATAAAACACACACACACTGGGCTGTCATTAAACACACACACACGCACACACACACACACACACACACACACACTGAGCTGTCATAAAACACACACACACTGAGCTGTCATTAAACAGACACACACACTGAGCTGTCATAAAACACACAGACTGAGCTGTCATGAAACACACACACTGAGCTGTCATAAAACACACACACACTGAGCTGTCATTAAACACACACACTGAGCTGTCATAAAACACACACACTGAGCTGTCATAAAACACACACACACTGAGCTGCCATTAAACACACACACTGAGCTGTCATAAAACACACACACACTGAGCTGTCATAAAACACACAGACTGAGCTGTCATGAAACACACACACTGAGCTGTCATAAAACACACACACACTGAGCTGTCATTAAACACACACACTGAGCTGTCATAAAACACACACACTGAGCTGTCATAAAACACACACACACTGAGCTGCCATTAAACACACACACTGAGCTGTCATAAAACACACACACACTAAGATGCCATTAAACACACACACTGAGCTGTCATTAAACACACACACACTGAGCTGTCATTAAACACACACACACACTGAGCTGTCATAAAACACACACACACACACACACACACACACACACACACACACCACACACACACACTGAGCTGTCATAAAACACACACACACTGGGCTGTCATTAAACACACACACACGCACACACACACACACACACACACACACTGAGCTGTCATAAAACACACACACACTGAGCTGTCATTAAACAGACACACACACTGAGCTGTCATAAAACACACAGACTGAGCTGTCATGAAACACACACACTGAGCTGTCATAAAACACACACACACTGAGCTGTCATTAAACACACACACTGAGCTGTCATAAAACACACACTGAGCTGTCATAAAACACACACACACTGAGCTGCCATTAAACACACACACTGAGCTGTCATAAAACACACACACACTGAGCTGTCATAAAACACACAGACTGAGCTGTCATGAAACACACACACTGAGCTGTCATAAAACACACACACACTGAGCTGTCATTAAACACACACACTGAGCTGTCATAAAACACACACACTGAGCTGTCATAAAACACACACACACTGAGCTGCCATTAAACACACACACTGAGCTGTCATAAAACACACACACACTAAGCTGCCATTAAACACACACACTGAGCTGTCATAAAACACACACACACACACACACACACACACACACACACACTGAGCTGTCATAAAACACACACACACACTGAGCTGTCATAAAACACACACACACTAAGCTGTCATAAAACACACACACTGAGCTGTCATAAAACACACACACACACTGAGCTGTCATTAAACACACACACACTGAGCTGTCATTAAACACACACACACACACACACACTGAGCTGTCATTAAACACACACACACTGAGCTGTCATAAAACACACACACACACACACACACACACACACACACACACACACAGACTGAGCTGCCATAAAACACACACACACTGAGCTGTCATTAAACACACACACACTGAGCTGTCATTAAACACACACACACACTGAGCTGTCATAAAACACACACACACACACACACACACACACACACACACACACACTGAGCTGTCATAAAACACACACACACTGGGCTGTCATTAAACACACACACACGCACACACACACACACACACACACACACTGAGCTGTCATAAAACACACACACACTGAGCTGTCATTAAACAGACACACACACTGAGCTGTCATTAAACACACACACTGAGCTGTCATTAAACACACACACACTGAGATGTCATAAAACAAACACACACTGAGCTGTCATTAAACACACACACTAAGCTGTCATAAAACACACACACTAAGCTGTCATAAAACACACACACTGAGCTGCCATTAAACACACACACTGAGCTGTCATAAAACACACACACTGAGCTGTCATAAAACACACGCACTGAGCTGTCATAAAACACACACACTAAGCTGTCATAAAACACACACACTAAGCTGTCATAAAACACACACACTGAGCTGTCATGAAACACACACACTAAGCTGTCATAAAACACACACACTGAGCTGTCATAAAACACACACACTGAGCTGTCATAAAACACACACACACTGAGCTGCCATTAAACACACACACTGAGCTGTCATAAAACACACACACACTAAGCTGCCATTAAACACACACACTGAGCTGTCATTAAACACACACACACTGAGCTGTCATAAAACACACACACACTGAGCTGCCATTAAACACACACACTGAGCTGTCATAAAACACACACACACTAAGCTGCCATTAAACACACACACTGAGCTGTCATTAAACACACACACACTGAGCTGTCATTAAACACACACACACACACACTGAGCTGTCATAAAACACACACACACACTGAGCTGTCATAAAACACACACACACTAAGCTGTCATAAAACACACACACTGAGCTGTCATAAAACACACACACACACTGAGCTATCATTAAACACACACACACTGAGCTGTCATTAAACACACACACACACTGAGCTGTCATAAAACACACACACACACACACACACACACACACACACACACACACACACACACACACACACACACTGAGCTGTCATAAAACACACACACACTGAGCTGTCATTAAACAGACACACACACTGAGCTGTCATAAAACACACAGACTGAGCTGTCATCAGACTGAAACACACACACTGAGCTGTCATAAAACACACACACACTGAGCTGTCATTAAACACACACACTGAGCTGTCATAAAACACACACACTGAGCTGTCATAAAACACACACACACTGAGCTGCCATTAAACACACACACTGAGCTGTCATAAAACACACACACACTGAGCTGTCATAAAACACACAGACTGAGCTGTCATGAAACACACACACTGAGCTGTCATAAAACACACACACACTGAGCTGTCATTAAACACACACACTGAGCTGTCATAAAACACACACACTGAGCTGTAATAAAACACACACACTGAGCTGCCATTAAACACACACACTGAGCTGTCATAAAACACACACACTACTGCCATTAAACTGCCATTAAACACACACACACTGAGCTGTCATTAAACACACACACACTGAGCTGTCATTAAACACACACACACACTGAGCTGTCATAAAACACACACACACACTGAGCTGTCATAAAACACACACACACACACACACACACACCCACACACACACACACACACACACACACTGAGCTGTCATAAAACACACACACACTGGGCTGTCATTAAACACACACACAGCTGTCATAAAACACACACACACACACACACACACACTGAGCTGTCATAAAACACACACACACTGAGCTGTCATTAAACAGACACACACACTGAGCTGTCATAAAACACACAGACTGAGCTGTCATGAAACACACACACTGAGCTGTCATAAAACACACACACACATTAAACTGAGCTGTCATTAAACACACACACACTGAGCTGTCATAAAACACACACACTGAGCTGTCATAAAACACACACACACTGAGCTGCCATTAAACACACACACTGAGCTGTCATAAAACACACACACACACTGAGCTGTCATAAAACACACACACACTAAGCTGTCATAAAACACACACACTGAGCTGTCATAAAACACACACACACACTGAGCTATCATTAAACACACACACACTGAGCTGTCATTAAACACACACACACACTGAGCTGTCATTAAACACACACACACACTGAGCTGTCATTAAACACACACACACTGAGCTGTCATAAAACACACACACACACACACACACACACAGACTGAGCTGCCATAAAACACACACACACTGAGCTGTCATTAAACACACACACACTGAGCTGTCATTAAACACACACACACACTGAGCTGTCATAAAACACACACACACACACACACACACACACACACACACACACACACACACACACACTGAGCTGTCATAAAACACACACACACACACACACACACACACACACTGAGCTGTCATAAAACACACACACACTGAGCTGTCATTAAACAGACACACACACTGAGCTGTCATTAAACACACACACTGAGCTGTCATTAAACACACACACACTGAGATGTCATAAAACAAACACACACTGAGCTGTCATTAAACACACACACTAAGCTGTCATAAAACACACACACTAAGCTGTCATAAAACACACACACTGAGCTGCCATTAAACACACACACTGAGCTGTCATAAAACACACACACTGAGCTGTCATAAAACACACGCACTGAGCTGTCATAACACACACACTAAGCTGTCATAAAACACACACACTAAGCTGTCATAAAACACACACACTGAGCTGTCATGAAACACACACACTAAGCTGTCATAAAACACACACACTGAGCTGTCATAAAACACACACACTGAGCTGTCATAAAACACACGCACTGAGCTGTCATGAAACACACACACTGAGCTGTCATAAAACACACACACTGAGCTGTCATAAAACACACACACTGAGCTGTCATAAAACACACAGACTGAGCTGTCATGAAACACACACACTGAGCTGTCATAAAACACACACACACTGAGCTGTCATTAAACACACACACTGAGCTGTCATAAAACACACACACTGAGCTGTCATAAAACACACACACACTGAGCTGCCATTAAACACACACACTGAGCTGTCATTAAACACACACACACTGAGCTGTCAGTAAACACTCACACACACTGAGCTGTCATTAAACACACACACACACACACTGAG
>NC_088409.1:25184130-25189130 GCF_034236695.1 Oncorhynchus nerka
AGTGGTCATTCTCTCTTTCTCCCCTTACCCATCTGTCTATCGCCTCCTTTGAATTCCATGCTGTCACAGTTACCAGCCCTTTCAAGCTTAACATCCTTATCATTTATCGCCCTCCAGGTTCCCTCGGAGAGTTCATCAATGAGCTTGATGCCTTGATAAGCTCCTTTCCTGAGGACGGCTCACCTCTCACAGTTCTGGGCGACTTTAACCTCCCCACGCCTACCTTTGACTCATTCCTCTCTGCCTCCTTCTTTCCACTCCTCTCCTCTTTTGACCTCACCCTCTCACCTTCCCCCTACTCACAAGGCAGGAAATACGCTCGACCTCATCTTTACTAGATGCTGTTCCTCCACTAACCTCATTGCAACTCCCCCAAGTCTCCGACCACTACCTTGTATCCTTTTCCCTCTCGCTCTCATCCAACACTTCCCACACTGCCCCTACTCGGATGGTATCGCGCCGTCCCAACCTTCGCTCTCTCCCCCGCTACTCTCTCCTCTTCCATCCTATCATCTCTTCCCTCTGCTCAAACCTTCTCCAACCTATCTCCTGATTCTGCCTCCTCAACCCTCCTCTCCTCCCTTTCTGCATCCTTTGACTCTCTATGTCCCCTATCCTCCAGGCCGGCTCGGTCCTCCCCTCCCGCTCCGTGGCTCGACGACTCATTGCGAGCTCACAGAACAGGGCTCCGGGCAGCCGAGCGGAAATGGAGGAAAACTCGCCTCCCTGCGGACCTGACATCCTTTCACTCCCTCCTCTCTACATTTTCCTTTTCTCTCTCTGCTGCTAAAGCCACTTTCTACCACTCTAAATTCCAAGCATCTGCCTCTAACCCTAGGAAGCTCTTTGCAACCTTCTCCTCCCTCCTGAATCCTCCTCCCCCTCCCCCCCTCCTCCCTCTCTGCAGATGACTTCGTCAACCATTTTGAAAAGAAGGTCGACGACATCCGATCCTCGTTTGCTAAGTCAAACGACACCGCTGGTTCTGCTCACACTGCCCTACCCTGTGCTCTGACCTCTTTCTCCCCTCTCTCTCCAGATGAAATCTCGCGTCTTGTGACGGCCGGCCGCCCAACAACCTGCCCGCTTGACCCTATCCCCTCCTCTCTTCTCCAGACCATTTCCGGAGACCTTCTCCCTTACCTCACCTCGCTCATCAACTCATCCCTGACCGCTGGCTACGTCCCTTCCGTCTTCAAGAGAGCGAGTTGCACCCCTTCTGAAAAAACCTACACTCGATCCCTCCGATGTCAACAACTACAGACCAGTATCCCTTCTTTCTTTTCTCTCCAAAACTCTTGAACGTGCCGTCCTTGGCCAGCTCTCCCGCTATCTCTCTCAGAATGACCTTCTTGATCCAAATCAGTCAGGTTTCAAGACTAGTCATTCAACTGAGACTGCTCTTCTCTGTATCACGGAGGCGCTCCGCACTGCTAAAGCTAACTCTCTCTCCTCTGCTCTCATCCTTCTAGACCTATCGGCTGCCTTCGATACTGTGAACCATCAGATCCTCCTCTCCACCCTCTCCGAGTTGGGCATCTCCCGGCGCGGCCCACGCTTGATTGCGTCCTACCTGACAGGTCGCTCCTACCAGGTGGCGTGGCGAGAATCCGTCTCACACCACGTGCTCTCACCACTGGTGTCCCCCAGGGCTCTGTTCTAGGCCCTCTCCTATTCTCGCTATACACCAAGTCACTTGGCTCTGTCATAACCTCACATGGTCTCTCCTATCATTGCTATGCAGACGACACACAATTAATCTTCTCCTTTCCCCCTTCTGATGACCAGGTGGCGAATCGCATCTCTGCATGTCTGGCAGACATATCCGTGTGGATGATGGATCACCACCTCAAGCTGAACCTCGGCAAGACGGAGCTGCTCTTCCTCCCGGGAAGGACTGCCCGTTCCATGATCTCGCCATCACGGTTGACAACTCCATTGTGTCCTCCTCCCAGAGCGCTAAGAACCTTGGCGTGATCCTGGACAACACCCTGTCGTTCTCAACTAACATCAAGGCGGTGGCCCGTTCCTGTAGGTTCATGCTCTACAACATCCGCAGAGTACGACCCTGCCTCACACAGGAAGCGGCGCAGGTCCTAATCCAGGCACTTGTCATCTCCCGTCTGGATTACTGCAACTCGCTGTTGGCTGGGCTCCCTGCCTGTGCCATTAAACCCCTACAACTCATCCAGAACGCCGCAGCCCGTCTGGTGTTCAACCTTCCCAAGTTCTCTCCACGTCACCCCGCTCCTCCGCTCCCTCCACTGGCTTCCAGTTGAAGCTCGCATCCGCTACAAGACCATGGTGCTTGCCTACGGAGCTGTGAGGGAACGGCACCTCAGTACCTCCAGGCTCTGATCAGGCCCTACACCCAAACAAGGGCACTGCGTTCATCCACCTCTGGCCTGCTCGCCTCCCTACCACTGAGGAAGTACAGTTCCCGCTCAGCCCAGTCAAAACTGTTCGCTGCTCTGGCCCCCCAATGGTGGAACAAACTCCCTCACGACGCCAGGACAGCGGAGTCAATCACCACCTTCCGGAGACACCTGAAACCCCACCTCTTTAAGGAATACCTAGGATAGGATAAAGTAATCCCTCTCACCCCCTCCCCTGAAAAGATTTAGATGCACTACTGTTCCACTGGAGGTCATAAGGTGAATGCACCAATTTGTAAGTCGCTCTGGATAAGAGCGTCTGCTAAATGACTTAAATGTAAATGTAAATTAAACACACACACACTGAGATGTCATAAAACAAACACACACTGAGCTGTCATTAAACACAAACACTGAGCTGTCATAAAACACACACACACACACACTGAGCTATCATTAAACACACACACACTGAGCTGTCATTAAACACACACACACTGAGCTGTCATTAAACACACACACACTGAGCTGTCATTAAACACACACACACACACACACACGGAGCTGTCATTAAACACACACACACTGAGCTGTCATAAAACACACAGACACAAACACACACACACACTGAGCTGTCATTAAACACACACACACTGAGCTGTCATAAAACACACACACACACACACACACACACACACACACACACACACACACACACACACACACACACACACTGAGCTGTCATAAAACACACAAACACACTGAGCTATCATTAAACACACACACACTGAGCTGTCATTAAACACACACACACTGAGCTGTCATTAAACACACACACACACACTGAGCTGTCATTAAAACACACACACACACACACACACACACACACTGAGCTGTCATTAAACACACACACACTGAGCTGTCATTAAACACATAAACGCTGAGCTGTCATAAAACACACACACACACACACACACACACACACACACACACACACGGAGCTGTCATTAAACACACACACACTGAGCTGTCATTAAACACACACACACTGAGCTGTCATAAAACACACACACACACACACACACACACACACACACACACTGAGCTGTCATAAAACACACACACACACTGAGCTATCATTAAACACACACACACTGAGCTGTCATTAAACACACACACACTGAGGTGTCATTAAACACACACACACACTGAGCTGTCATTAAACACACACACACACACACACACACACACACTGAGCTGTCATTAAACACACACACACTGAGCTGTCATAAAACACACACACACACACACACTGAGCTGTCATAAAACACACACACACACACACATTGAGCTGCCATAAAACAAACACATACTGAGCTGTCATTAAACACACACACACTGAGCTGTCATTAGACACACACACTCAGCTGTCATTAAACACACACACTGAGCTGTCATTAAAGACACACTGAGCTGTCATTAAACACACACACACTGAGCTGTCATTAAACACACACACACTGGGCTGTCATTAAACACACACACACACACACACACACTGAGCTGTCATTAAACACACACACACTGGGCTGTCATTAACACACACACACACACACACACACACACACACACACACACACACACACCCACTGAGCTGTCATAAAACACACACACACTGAGCTGTCATTAAACACACACACTGAGCTGTCATTAAAGACACACTGAGCTGTCATAAAACACACACACACACTGAGCTGTCATAAAACACACACACTGAGCTGTCATAAAACACAAACACACACTGAGCTGTCATTAAACACACACACACTGAGATGTCATAAAACAAACACACACTGAGCTGTCATAAAACACACACACTGAGCTGTCATAAAACACACACACACACACAGAGCTGTCATTAAACACACACACACTGAGCTGTCATTAAACACACACACACTGAGCTGTCATTAAACACACACACACACTGAGCTGTCATTAAACACACACACACTGAGCTGTCATTAAACACACACACTCAGCTGTCATTAAACACACACTGAGCTGTCATTAAAGACACACTGAGCTGTCATTAAACACACACACACTGGGCTGTCATTAAACACACACACATGCACACACACACACACACACACACACACACACACACACACACACACACACACTGAGCTGTCATAAAACACACACACACTGAGCTGTCATTAAACAGACACACTGAGCTGTCATTAAACACACACACACTGAGATGTCATAAAACAAACACACACTGAGCTGTCATTAAACACAAACACTGAGCTGTCATAAAACACACACACACACACACTGAGCTATCATTAAACACACACACACTGAGCTGTCATTAAACACACACACACTGAGCTGTCATTAAACACACACACACTGAGCTGTCATTAAACACACACACACACAGAGCTGTCATTAAACACACACACACTGAGCTGTCATAAAACACACAGACACAAACACACACACACACTGAGCTGTCATTAAACACACACACACTGAGCTGTCATAAAACACACACACACACACACACACACACACACACACACACACACACACACACACACACACTGAGCTGTC
>NC_088409.1:25194130-25258930 GCF_034236695.1 Oncorhynchus nerka
TGGAGAGGGAGACATGGGGAGGACACGCAGGGGGTCAGAGAACTACACATGGGATGAGTAACCTTGCCTGTGACCTAAATACTTGTTCTAGCTGCCTATAGGCTGTAGCTCCGTGGGCTCGGTGTGCAGATGACCTGTGTTTCAATCAGGTAGCAGGTTGGTCAGTTACATACACACGCACAAACATACACACGCACAAACACACACACACACACACACACACACGCACAAACACACACACACACGCACAAACATACACACGCACAAACACACACACAGACACACGCACAAACATACACACGCACAAACACACACACACACACACACACACACACCATTGACATATAAATAGACACTTGTGTACTACTCACCACCAGAGTGAGTGGTCTTCTCCATGAGATAAGTCCAACTAACCCTGATGCCACAACCTAAGAACAACACACACATTACAGTAAGGAAAATACATTCATCAATTATCACATCTAGAACACAATCAACCACAGCCAGGAAATATGGAATCATTTCAATATTCTGAAGAGGTTTCTTCTCCACGAATCCTTTCTTCCATCTGCACTCCATCTCCATCTGACAGAGACATTCTCCATATTACTTTCACCTATAAAACAGCCTTCTGTCTTTTCAGGGGTTGAGTTTCACATTCAGATGTAGGATCTTCATTTGAGACAGTTTGGTGCAGTTTGGACAATAATCCTGCCGCAAAAGGAAATGTGAATTATTATGTGAATTATAATTTGCGGATATTTTTGTAGTGGTTGATACATTTTCAGTTAGGGCAAATCAAGCCAGAAATTTCAAAGTGGAAAAAACTCAAATACACTACAGGTTTGCATTTCATGCTTAGCATGAAGTTTAGTTTAGTTTAGTTTATTAATTCGACCATTTAAAAAAAAGAAGAACACATAAAACTTAAAATCCATACATGCACATGAATAAAATCATAGAGAATAACACACAATAAAGTCTGGGACTTATTTCCATTGTGGTCCTCTTGAGACAAGATGGCTAGACAAGATGGAACACAGTTAAACACTATATGGCAGTGAAATAATAAAACAAAAACAAAGAAGAACATCTATCATCATTCCAGTTACATCATAGTTATTCATATGGGCACAGAGGACATCAAACATATTTTTACTTTATGTTTAAAGCTGCCAAGAGAGGACGTTGTTTTTATGGGCAGAGGCAACTCATTCCATTCTGAGGCACAAGAAAGTACCTTTCCCAGCATTACTCCTGAACCTGTATAAGCACACATCAGCAACACCTGGTCAGGTGCTCTCCAACATAGTTTTACTTTTGTGAGACACCAGAAGTGTAGAGTCATCCGCATAAAGAAAAAGACAGCAAGAACAAGCATCTTTCATATCATTAATATACAATAAAAACAGCAGAGGCCCAAGCATGCTCCCCTGCGGAACGCCACAACTCATTGGTTATGCCTGAGACAGTGAACCATTAACCTCTATTACTTGCTCCCTTCCTGATAAATAGGAATTTACCCAGCCTAGAGGGATACTGCTTAACCCCAGCGCCTCCAGTTTGGAGACTGTATCAAAGGCCTTAGGTCAAGCAGTACCATTCCACACAGATTTCCCTCATCAATCTTTTTCCTGATGAAGTCAGTCAAGTAAAGTAGACATGAATCAGTGGAGTATGTTTTTCTAAAACCTGACTGAAAATCATACATTAGACCCTGTTTGTTAACATATTCAAACATTTGCTCATGTACAATTCTCTCCAGGATCTTTGATGTTACACTGAGGATAGATACAGGCCCAGGGTCAGACTTTATCCCCTTCTTATACAGAGGATAAATACAGGCCTATAATTCCCAGGGTCAGACTTTATCCCCTTCTTATACAGAGGTATAACTTTTGCTTGTTTCATGTCCCTGGGAAAGGTGCCTTGTTCAAGAGAGAGATTAACAATATGCGTAATACAAGGGCCAATTTGCTCAGCAGAATCTATTAGAAACCTTGCAGGAATATTATCCAGGCCTGTGACTTTGGAGCATTTAAGCTCTGCCAGCATACTGACTATTTTGGCTGTTTCTACCTTTGCAAAAGAAAAAGAGTTTGGCTGAACCCCTAAATCTACATAATACGTATTGAGTTGGTTGCTTCCATACACACCAGAACTGGTGGGCAGCTTGCTAACCAGCTTGCTGGCAACAGAAGTAAAAACAGAGTAGAATTCATTGGCAACCTCTGCTTTTTCATATACCATCTCCCCTTTGATGTTCAGTCCAACACTGTTTAGTTTGTTTTTGGTAGTACTACTACAGCCTAGTTCCTTAAATGATTTCCAAAGCTTTTTAGGGTCATTTTAGTTTTCAAATATTTTCTCAGCAAAGTAACCCCTCTTAGCTTCATCCATCCTGCTCTGTGCTTCATTTCTGTGACGTTTATATAGGACAAAATCATGCTGCTCTTGAGAGTTCTTACATTTCTTAAAGGCCTTATTCCTTGCTTGTGAAATAGTGATCAAATGAAGGTCACACATCTGTAAACCGTAAATCTATTTTTTAAAATTACGATCATGTTCCTCCATTGCATAATGGACTTATGATTATCCTGCTAAACATGATATTTAGGTCTCCAGGATAGTCCCTCGTTATCAGTGCAGATGAAGGAAAGGTAGTGATTCAGCCCATTTAGAGATGCTCCCACAGGATACTCACAAAGAAGCCGGCCCAGAAGGGGCAGGACTGTCGGACGCGGGCTGAGGATGTGAAGGCCATGCTGGTGAAGGAGAAGGCCAGGACCATGGCCCCCAGGCCCAGGTGACACAGCCCCAGGTACAGCAGCAGTTTGGCCCCACCCTGACGGCCAGACATGCCCCGGCAGCTATCTGACCAGCCCCTAGACCCAGAGGCTGACACTACACTGCTGGAGTCTGACGGGGATGGCATGGCTGGTGTGTGTATGTGTGGAGAGTGGTGAGTCTGTGTATGTGTGCGTAGGCCTATATGCGGTGTGTGTGTGTGTGTGTGTGCGTGCGTGTGTGTGTGTGAGTGTGTAAGAGAGATGGAGAGTTGGTTGCTTTGAAAAAAATCACCCCCTTTTCACTTTGGCCCTGCGTTGTCAATTGGCAGATGACAAAGCCCGTTGTGCAATAATCCCCAAGGTTCGATCCTGACACGCCACAGTGCCGTTTCCAAAAACTCTCAACTCAGAAGACTGGGCTATTTAGCATATGAAAAGAGCAATAGCTGCTTAGCAGAGTGTATATGTCCTATTACATCTGCACTCCAGACAAACTTCAACATGTTCACGTGAGGAGAAAAATAAGAAAAAATACCTAGGGCTAATCCTTGAGAACCTGAATGCATTTACGACACACAGCTCCGTTCTTTTCTCTCCATATCTCTACCTCCCAAGGCCCATAGCATTGCGGTGGGCGGAGCCCCGAGGCCGCAGTCCTGTAGCAGCACCCGTTATTAAGCACCAGATATCCCGTTGTTTCTACGGTAATGAGAAACGACGTGTATTGCGTAGGGCGGTGAGTGGGTCTGGATCTTGTCAAGGTGACGAGGAACAAGCATCGAAACAAGGCCCGAGTTGTCCTGTCCTCACGAAGGTCCGACTACCGGACCTATCCGAAGGATGAGAGAGATAGCTCTTGATCAGATCTTAATCGGTCCGGTCGGCAAGCCGTTCAGGTTAAGAAATTACTTAAATCCGTCGAAAGTAAACGTAAATAAATTATAGAAAGTCCATCCTCCTTGAGCCGTCGGCACGTTTGTGCTGTTTTCATTTGCTATGCCTCCTCTTTCCATCTTTTGACTCCGTGGGAGTTTTGCGGTGGACCACACAAACTCAACCCCCTCTGTCCTCTTCTCTCTTCCCTGCAGCAGTCACGCGGGCCTCCCGTTCTGCTCGTGTATATCCCGGACATCTACCTCACTGCACCGAATTATACGTCACACACACACCTCAAGCGATCGGTTCCAGTTTCACACACATCCGTTTCCCAAGTCAAAGAGCCTTGCTGATGATCATTCTTCTCTTTCCCGTTCACCATCACCCCATCCCTCCATTATCTCTCCTTCACCATAGAGGCAAAAGAAAGGAATGCCTAGTGTTTGTAAACCGACACGTCGTCATGTGACGAAAAGGCACGCCAGACGCGCGTGGAGGATGCGGCAAAGCCTGCGTGTCCTGGTGCTGATGCTGCGCGGGAGGGGCACCCACCTTCAAGGATTACTGCAGCCAGCCAATCAGATAGGATTTCACTGCACTGTGAGGCCTCCAGGAAGTTTGTAGTCCCAGGACTATAGGCAGTTGTAGTTCACTATTATACATGTCTCACACTATAGGACTGTCTGTATGTTACATTATGTTTCACTTTGGTTCCATCCTCATCTCTTATATAGGCCTATACATACCAGGGGGAAGAATGGAGAGGGGCTCAACAAGAACATTTATGTAAGCCATTAAAGGACACATTTTGCCCAGCTGGTATTGTCATAGTGTAAAAATGCAGCAATGCTCTTTAGGGGGGGCTGTTAGATTTATTCATGAAACTGTGAAGGTTTGGAGAGTGGGAGACAATGCACTGATTCCTGTAAGCTGAGATACACTATTTTAGTGGGAGAGATAAGAGTGATGCACCAACATGCAATTCTCTCTGAGAAAATTAAAGTATAAGCCTACAAAACAGAAGGGTTCTTTTTGACAGTCTTTTATTGAATAGGCTAAGCAGCGTGTATGTAAACTGGTATACATTGGTCATAAGATAATTGATCAGACAAGGAATGGTGGATAGGGTGAACATGTGTGTGAAGGAAAAGAGGAAAGGTGAGGGAGGGGACAGTGAGATATCAGAGTAAAAACACACCGGGTGCATCATCTCAATAGTCTGGAGTAGCTTCTTCCCCTTGTCTTCTTCCCAGTGGAAGCCACTTTAGAGAATTGAAATGAACCCATAGACAGAGAAGCTTGCTGGCACAGTAATGATTATGTAGTGTCTGGCATGGGAAGATACATCATTCCTTCCTTCAGAGTAATCACTGATCTGACACGTTTGGATTGGTGAGAGTATCGAGGTGGAAGACTTGTCCAATCACAGTACAGTAAATAATATATGGAGAGATATATTTGCAAATCTATCCAGTAGTACATCAGTGATTACCTCCAGGGGTGCATTGGACCAGGGCCCTGGTCTGTCTGAAAGAGGAAGGAAGGGTGTTTCTTTTTTAACAAAGCTGTTGAACAGGTGCATGAGATAAAAGGTCAGTATGTCTATCAGATCAGAAAGGGTCAGTATGTCTATCAGATCAGAAAGGGTCAGTATGTCTATCAGATCAGAAAGGGTCAGTATGTCTATCAGATCAGAAAGGGTCAGTATGTCTATCAGCATCATTCCATCCCTGTCTCTATGACACTTGCTTTACTGTTTTTGTTCCCTTGCTTCATCTATCCATCTCATTCTCTCATCACTCCTCTCCTCTCATATTGCACTTCCCTGTCTCCCTCTTCCACATCCTCAGTCCATCCATATACCACACTTTATGTAGTAGAAGAATAGTTTACAACAGGCACAACCCAGATCACTCATCTTTACGTAGTGTGGAAAACACAGGCAAATTTATAATTCAGGGTGAACTATCCCTTTAAGAGCATAATGTACCATCACCATAGTTACAGCATATAGATCTAAACTCCCGTCACTCTCTAGAATGCCCCCTGTGCTCCTCCTAAACACTATGAGCTGCTATGAACATAGAAATAAAACAAATGGAAAGGAATGTCTGTGTGTTGTCCTAATTTAAATTCTTTGGCTATGACACTGAAAAGTGATTCTGTCAGCGGTGCACAACTCAGGTCCTCTAGGGTCCCCATTATGGTAGTAGTTACCTTTAATGTTACAGTAATACCTGCTGCTTTTTGACCTGGTCTCTCCATCAGGAACTCATTTCCATCCGAGGAGCCCAGTGATTACACTCTCCAGACAATCTACTGTTACATCAACTGTTCAATCAAAAAGCAAGAATGTGATTGGCAGTTTGACTGAAAGGTCACTTGTTAATGTTCCTGGTTAATCAAGGAAAAATAATTCCTCTGACATAGAGAGATAGAATGAAACACAGCAGACTCTTGTTCCATTAAGGAGCTGTGCACCACTACTCTACAGTGTGAAGTCCAGAGCCATGGGATTACAGAGTTCAGAAAACTCCGTTTGGGATTTAGAATTTGATCGACCACCATGTTGGTTCCAAAAAATCTAGTTCAACAGATCATTGGAGAAGGAATTCATTTTGGAATGTTGTCTCATGGAACATGTGGAGCCAACATGGAAGACATTTTCCTTAACTCTGAATGGCTCTGGTGGAGTGTAAACATACCATGTCAATCAGTCAGTCACCAAGACAACAAAGCCATTGCAGGAGATTGAAGACAGTTGATACAAAACATGTTTTGGGTGAAATCAAGGTGGTGTTCATCCTATTCTTTAAACAAACCACTGGATATTCCTCTGTAAAATGCCCTTGGACCACCTCAACATAGTTACATGGTCATTAAAAGTGCAATCCAGAAGTTTGCTTTCTGGTTTAAAAAAAAGTGTAGTTAGCACTTTTTAAAGGGGAGGGGGAAGTAAATGAAAACATTATATTTTTTCTCAAGTTAATAGTTTATGAAATTGATCTTGTTGCCACAGGGGACAGAGAACTTGTGGATTGCGCCTTTGAAACCCTTTCCTTTGCAATAATATTGTTCCTATATGTGATAGTTCCCTCAGGCAACGAAGAGTCAGCCAGGACAGGCCAGCTCTGCCTCTACAGTAGGAGACATTTGGAGGATTTCTTCTCAGCGTTGGTGATTTTGACCTCGCGACCTGTGGGGCCCGGCTTCTTGCTGGACTTCAGTAGAATATCTCGAGCCAAAGCCATAAAAGACTACAGAGAGGCAGGAAGAGGTGCAGGGAGAGAGGGGCAGAGAAAGGGTAACAGTAGGTGAGAGGGGGTATGGGGATTATTAGGCTGTGGGGCACATGTAACCTGTATGAAAAGGACAACATATCACCCATATTCCCCATGTGAAATGCATAATAAAGGACCAGATAAAGACACTGTGATTGAATAAAGGACATAAATATAATATCTAAAATAACATATTTATCTCACCTCATCAACATTGATGCTGGCCTTTGCACTGGTCTCAAAGAATCTGATCCCATGATCCTTTGCCAGCTGTCAACAACAGAACACAAGTGTGATTATAGCAGGATATGATGTCACTTCCCTCTCCTAATCAGCAGAGTTTATGCCACGTTCAAAACAACTGGGAACTCAGAAAAATACGAGGTCAAATCATGACGTCAGTGATCTTCAGCTTGAAAAGTCGGAGCTCTTCTCCCTCAATGATCCACACATCCATTCATCCATCACTAACATCTGCACATCAGTGTCAATATCATTGAAAGAAAACACTTCATAATCAAAACAATGATCATAAAAAAATTGTCGAGGCTCACCTTTTCCCCCGTTTCCTTGGATACCTTCCTCTTGGCCTCAATGTCACACTTGTTAGCTAGCAACATCCGGCTGACCCCCGCTGATGCATTCTGGGGGATAAAAGATAGGGAGTTGTCATCCATTTTATATTTCAATGATGTATCCCTCATCTTCTGCCCTTAGTTCTGCCTCCCCAAGCACCCTCTAGGAGAGGCTTTAATTCAGCTCTAAATTGGAGCCACGTCTAACTCTTGGTTCAGATGGGAAATCATGAACTCATTTGAATATGTTCACTTTGAACTTATCTTTGTTAACTCTGCAAACAAATGTAAACATGTTTCTGGGAGTGCAGTTGTATGCCCCGTTATTCACTAAAGGAACCCCCCTAGAAAACAGACTAACATCTAGTCTCAATGTAACCCTTGTTACTGTGGTTTATAGATGGCAATAAGAAGTCTGGTCAATCAGAATAATGTCCTGTGCAGTCATTCCATAAGACTGTCTGTCTAGGGGTTGTTTAATGTCCTGTACAGTCATTCCATAAGACTGTCTGTCTAGGGGTTGTTTAATGTCCTGTACAGTCATTCCATAAGACTGTCTGTCTAGGGGTTGTTTAATGTCCTGTACAGTCATTCCATAAGACTGTCTGTCTAGGGGTTGTTTAATGTCCTGTACAGTCATTCCATAAGACTGTCTGTCTAGGGGTTGTTTAATGTCCTGTACAGTCATTCCATAAGACTGTCTGTCTAGGGGTTGTTTAATGTCCTGTATAGTCATTCCTTTTCTAAAAGTCATCCATCACTGACCAAGGAATAAGGAAACAGTGGTATGAGACCCTCTTGGTAGTGTTGCTTATGTCTCATTTTATTGTTTCAAATCCTTCCTAGAGGCCTGAGAAAATGCTGCCATCAGTTTCTTTCTGGCCTGTGTCATGTCTTGTCCCTTCCCTCTTTCACAACAGTTAGTATGTCGTGTTCCCCTGTCAACAGTCAGTTTGTGTTCCCCTGTCAACAGTCAGTCTGTGTTCCCCTGTCAACAGTCAGTTTGTGTTCCCCTGTCAACAGTCAGTCTGTGTTTCCCTGTCAACAGTCAGTCTGTGTTTCCCTGTCAACAGTCAGTTTGTGTTCCCCTGTCAACAGTCAGTTTGTGTTCCCCTGTCAACAGTCAGTCTGTGTTCCCCTGTCAACAGTCAGTCTGTGTTCCCCTGTCAACAGTCAGTCTTCGTGTTTCCCTGTCAACAGTCAGTCTGTGTTTCCCTGTCAACAGTCAGTCTTCGTGTTTCCCTGTCAACAGTCAGTTTGTGTTCCCCTGTCAACAGTCAGTCTGTGTTTCCCTGTCAACAGTCAGTCTGTGTTTCCCTGTCAACAGTCAGTCTTCGTGTTTTCCCTGTCAACAGTCAGTCTGTGTTCCCCTGTCAACAGTCAGTCTGTGTTCCCCTGTCAACAGTCAGTCTGTGTTCCCCTGTCAACAGTCAGTCTGTGTTCCCCTGTCAACAGTCAGTCTGTGTTCCCCTGTCAACAGTCAGTCTGTGTTCCCCTGTCAACAGTCAGTTTGTGTTCCCCTGTCAACAGTCAGTTTGTGGTCCCCTGTCAACAGTCAGTCTGTGTTCCCCTGTCAACAGTCAGTCTTCGTGTTTCCCTGTCAACAGTCAGTCTGTGTTCCCCTGTCAACAGTCAGTCTTCGTGTTTCCCTGTCAACAGTCAGTCTGTGTTTCCCTGTCAACAGTCAGTCTTCGTGTTTTCCTGTCAACAGTCAGTTTGTGTTCCCCTGTCAACAGTCAGTCTGTGTTTCCCTGTCAACAGTCAGTCTGTGTTTCCCTGTCAACAGTCAGTCTTCGTGTTTCCCTGTCAACAGTCAGTCTTCGTGTTTCCCTGTCAACAGTCAGTCTGTGTTTCCCTGTCAACAGTCAGTCTGTGTTCCCCTGTCAACAGTCAGTTTGTGTTCCCCTGTCAACAGTCAGTCTGTGTTCCCCTGTCAACAGTCAGTCTGTGTTCCCCTGTCAACAGTCAGTCTGTGTTGCCCCGTCACCTCCTTAATGCTCTTCATCCAGTTCTGAATGTTCTCGTAGGACTTCTCGTCTGTGATGTCATACACCAGGATGATGCCCTGAGAGATCACAGGAGACATGAGTCAGACAAAAATAAAACATTGTGCAATTCAAAATCAACCTGATGGATGTAAGAAATTTGATACTAATAGTTCCAGTCATAACCTTACACCCATAATGTTCTCTCATATCTTCAAAGGTGAAGAGAGAGAGAAGGGCCGTTTATGCCTGGTGCTAAGATGCCCCTTTTGTCCTGATCTTGTCCACATTCTGATTGTGCTCACAGTTTTAGACAGGTGTAGATGATGAAATCACTTGTGATCTGATTGAGAGAGAGTTGAGAGACTCACCATAGCTCCTCTGTAGTAGGCTGTAGTGATGGTCTTAAACCTCTCCTGCCCTGCTGTGTCCCTGAAAACACAATACATTAGGGAAAATGGTTCACCTTCAAAAAGTAGCTCTTTGAACACCCTGGAGGACAGATGTAGGATCTTAATTTGAGCCAGTTTGCTACAACAGGAAAATAATCCTGCAGCAAAAGGAAATGTGAATTATTATGTGGATTATAATTAATTTACATTTTTGTAGGGGTTGATACATTTTCCATAAGGGTAAATCAAGTCTGAAAGTGGAAATTACACATTTTTAGAACCCTTTTTAAAAATCAAATGCACTGCAAGTTTGCATTTCATGCTTTGCAGGAAGATTCTCAGCAACAAAAGCATGATCAAATTAAGATCCTACATCTGTAGTAAGCACTGAAACTACTGCAGATGTGTCTGTGTTGGCAGTTGGTGGCTGTCCTTTCTCTACACATTTCCTGTTTTTCTAATGCAGCACCCAATTCAAAGAGTACACTGTTTACACATACATATCCAGAGCGATACAGCCTTTACACACATGTGTCCAGCACATCATTTATCCACGCTTCTGCAAAAACATTACGCTATGGTCACACTAATGTTCTCACAGCACAGAACGTAGAAGTTCCCCACCTACACACTGAGCTATGGTCAGCAAAGGAGGTTGGTGGCACCTTAAATTTGGGAGGACAGACTCGTTCTAATGACTGGAGCGGAATAAGTAGAACGGTAACAAATACATCAAAAACATGGTTTCCATGGTTTCCAGGTGTTTGGTGCCATTCTCCCCTCAGTAGCCTCCTGTGATGGTCAGTACGGCATATCCCCCCCTAACGGCTCAAGTCAGGATTTGGGGAGGTTAACCTGATCCTGTATCAAAGGACAACTTCTACCAGGGGTGTGGAATCCACAGAGATGAGAGATGCGTATGTTTCATGCCAATTCAATAAACTCTTTATGGCTGCTTCAGACTTCATGTCTGACTTTATGATAACTCACTGGCATTCACTGACAGATAAAACATAGGTGAAGTCATAGCCTAGACCAAAGGCCTTGCCAGTCAATGTCTCAGTGTACTCAGTGACATATGCCAGATATACACTATATATAAAAAAGTATGTGGACATCTCTTCTAAAATTAGTGGGTTCGGCTATTTCAGCCACACCCATTGCTGACAGGTGTATAAAAATCGAGCACACCGCCATGCAATCTCCATCGACAAACATTGGCAGTAGAATGGCCTTACTGAAGAGCTCAGTGACTTTCAACGTGGCACCGTCATAGGATGCAACCTTTCCAACAAGTCAGTTCGTGCTAGAACTGCCCAAGTGAACTGTAAGTGCTGTTATTGTGAAGTGGAAACGTCTAGGAGCAACAACGGCTCAGCCATGAAGTGGTAGGCCACAAAAGCTCACAGAACGGGACTGTTGAGTGCTGAAGCACGTACCGTGTAAAAATAGTCTGTTGTAACACTCACTACCAAGTTCCAAACTGCCTCTGCATAAGAACTGTTCATCGGGAGCTTGATGAAATGGGTTTCCATGGCTGAACAGACTCACACAAGCCTAAGATCTCCATGCATATAATGCCAAGCGTCAGCTAGAGTGGTGTAAAGCTAGCTGCCATTGGACTCTGGAGCAGTGGAAACATGTTCTCTGGAACGATGAATCACGCTTTACCATCTGGCAGTCCAACCGACAAATCTGGGTTTGGCTGATGCCACGACAAAGCTACCTGCCTCAATGCATAGTGCCAACTGTACAGTTTGGTGGAGGAGGAATAATGATCTGGGGCTGTTTTTCGTGGTTCGGGTTAGGCCCCTTGTTAGGCCCCTTAGTTCCAGTGAAGGGAAATCTTAACACTACAGCATACAATGACATTTTGGACGATTCTGTGCTTCCAACTTTGTGGCAACAGTTTGGGGGAAGGCCCTTTCCTGTTTCAGCATGACAAAGCCCCTGTGCACAAATCCAGGTCCATACAAAAATGGTTTGTCGAGATTGGTGTGTTAGCACTTGACTAGCCTGCACAAAGCCCTGACATCAACCCCATATTAATGCCCATGAATCTGGAATGATATGTTCAACAAACAGGTGCCCGTCCACATGCTTTTGGTCACCGCAAGCCTACCAGATGAGCTAAATGCCTTTTATGCTCGCTTTGAGGCAAGTAACACTGAAGCATGCATGAGAGCACCAGCTGTTCCGGATGACTGTATGATCACGCTCTCTGTAGCCGATGTGAGCAAGACCTTTAAACAGGTCAACATTCACAAGGCCGCAGGGACAGATGGATTACCAGGACGTGTACTCAAAGCATTACCAACTGGCAAGTGTCTTCACTGACATTTTCAACCTCTCCCTGGCAGAGTCTGTAATACTTACACGTTTCAAAACAGACCACCATAGTCCCTGTGACCAAGAAAGCGAAGGTAACCTGCCTACATGATTACCGCCCCGTAGCACTCACTTCGGTAGCCATGAAGTGCTTTGAAAGGCTGGTCATGGCTCACATCAACACCATCATGCCAGAAACCTTAGACCCACTCCAATTTGCATACCACCCCAACAGATCCACAGATGATGCAATTTCTATTGCACTCCACAATGCCCTTTCCCACCTGGACAAATGGAACACATATGTGAGAATGCTGTTCATTGACTACAGCTCAGCGTTCAACACCAGTGCCCAAAAAAGCTAATCACTAGCTAAGGACCCTGGGAATAAACACCTCCATCTGCAACTGGATCCTGGACTTCCTGACAGGCCACCCCCAGGTGGTAAGGGTAGGCAACAACACATCTGCCATGTTGATTCGCATCACTGGGGCCCATGTTGAGTCCCCTCCTGCACTCCCTGTTCACCCACGACTGCGTGGCCAAGCACGACTCCAACACCATCATTAAGTTTGCTGACGACACAACAGTGGTAGGCCTGATCACCGACAACGATGAGACAGCCTATTAGGGAGGAGTTCAGAGACCTGGCATTGCGGTGCCAGAACAACAACCTCTCAATGTGAGCAAGACAAAGGAGCTGAACGTGGACTATAGGAAAAGGAGGGCCGAGCAGGCCCCCGATAACATCGACGGGACTGAAGTGGAGCGGGTCGAGAGTTTCAAGTTCCTTGGTGTCCACATCACCAACAAACTATCAAACACACCAAGACAATTGTGAAGAGGGCACAACAACACCTTTTCGGCATGGGTCCCCAGATCCTCAATAAGTTCTATAGCTGCACCATCGGGCTGCAGGTAGCCTAGTGGTTAGAGCGTTGGACTTGTAACTGAAAGGTTGCACGATCAAATCCCGAGGTGACAAGGTAAAAATCTGTCAATATGCCCCTGAACAAGGCAGTTAACCCACTGTTCCTAGGCAGTCTTTGAAAATAAGATAAGAATACGTTTGCTGACATCCAGGACCTCTATACTAGGCGCTGTCAGAGGAAGGCCCAAAATATTGTCAACAACTCCAGTCACCCCAGCAAGGCAGCGGTACCGGAGCGCCAAGTCTAGGACCAAAAGGCTCCTTAACAGCTTCTACCCCCAAGCCATAAGACTGCTGAACAATTCATCAAATGGCCACCAGGACTATTTACATTGTCCCCCTACATTTCCTGAACTCCA
The DNA here is from genome assembly GCF_034236695.1 of Oncorhynchus nerka. Classification (NCBI taxonomy): domain Eukaryota; kingdom Metazoa; phylum Chordata; class Actinopteri; order Salmoniformes; family Salmonidae; genus Oncorhynchus; species Oncorhynchus nerka. Next base: position 25,207,647 of record NC_088409.1, read on the forward strand.
TTGTTGGTTAAGGGCTTGTCAGTAAGCCTTTCACGGTAAGGGCTACACCTGTTGTATTTGGCACATGTGACAAATACAATTTGATTTGTAGTGTATATTGCAGCTATTGCATACTGGGTTGCATGCCTTTAGTCTAACACGACAAATAAAATCACAATCTTACATTCTTAAGGTCTTGTACTACAATCAGTGAGTGGTGACCCTTTGAGTGACATTTGGACAGAAAACCCTGTCATAAACAGTTGGTTGTTTTGGTAAAAAGGGTGGTTCCTCTTTCCTCTGAGAAAGAGAAGTAGACAAACGTCCATAACACACGAGGAGTTGAATAAAATCTGTGTGTGGGTCCCATAACTGTCATCACTCTTCGAGAGCAGCAAACATTAGTCCTAAATGGAAACAGTAGTCCTAAATGGAAACAGTAGTCCTAAATGGAAACAGTAGTCTTAAATGGAAACAGTAGTCCTAAATGGAAACAGTAGTCCTAAATGGAAACAGTAGTCCTAAATGGAAACAGTAGTCCTAAATGGAAACAGTAGTCCTAAATGGACCTTTCATTCTGTCTTTGTCTGGATCCTCTTCTCTTACCAGACTTGCAGTTTGACTTTCTTTCCCTCCACGTCTATCGTCTTTACTTTAAAGTCGATGCCTGAAGAAAGGATGGGAGGATGACAGAGAGAGGGGAGGGAGGAGGTCGACAGGAAGGGAGGGAAGACAATGAGTTAAATTCCCACACACATTGCAGCAAATATAGGTCATGCCAATTAAACCATTTTGACATGCATGGAGGGTGAGACAGGCATTCTCAATTCATCAAACTTTCACTGGGATAGTGATAGTCTGTCTAGCTCTGCCCCATTCTACCGTGTTGTACCATAATCACACACACACACACACACACACACACACAGTCTCTGGGTTTGTTATTGTCTGGGTTTCCTGCAGGACAGGGACGGAGAGAGAGGACAGAGAAGATGGGCGTCTTAAACTGTGAATTCCAAGGGAGGACTACCATTTTTCTGATAATGAGAGACTGAAAAGAGATAGGAGAGATAGGAGGAATGGGGGTGGGTGGACCCTCTGGGTAAAGTGAGGGAGGGGAGAGGGGGATATGGAGAAGATATAGAAACAGCAGTACAGCAACAATGTAGGTGAACTACAATAGGGATATCAGATTGAGATATAGGAAGACAGCGATAGAGACGTGTAGAGACATGAACACAGCAGAACTGGAAACGTGAGATAACTGCGTGGTGAAAGTGATAAGAACGTGGCATTATATGTTGCTGACATAATGGTGCCTATATCAGCAATGACAAATTTAAAGGGTTGCTGAATATTTTGGGGCCGATTAGGCTATAACCGATTAAATGAGATTTCATAGAGCTAGGCTACATACCGATAGTTGATATGTAGGTTGAGTTGAAGTTGTCCTCAGCAAATCGAATAATCAGACATGTTTTCCCCACTCCACTATCTCCGATGAGTAATAATTTGAAAAGGAAGTCGTACTTCTTCGCCATAATGTCTTTCAAAATGTTGGTGAATTATCAGAAACTATGACACTTTACAAAACCAGTACACTTTCCAATGTTCTTCATACACTTATTTGTAACGTTTAAGAAATGCCTTAAAACGTATTGATCAACATACACGAAGGTCAAAATTACACTCTCATTTCTCCTGGGGAGTTTCTGCTTTTCTTTAGCATAAAATCCGCTTGTTTTCCCTTTCCCTTGAAAACTGTCACCGGTAAATACGGTTCTCCCCCAATGTCTCTTTTGGTCCGAGAAAAATAAAACAGAACGCCACAAGTTAAAAACGAACGTTGGAACAAACGCTTCTGCACTTCAATTGGCTATACAATTCTACAGCGCCGCAAAGCTTTGTTAAAATCCATTTATCAAGCCAAAATGTCAAGTTATTTTCTTCCAAAGGCCGATTAACATACACCCATTCCACACAGACAGGGCTACGTTTTCGCCCCAAAACTTTCTCCTGCCGAAGTTCACGTAGGATTACGTATAGAGGGAGAGGTTCGGTTATTACAGTGGACGGAACAGACTGAAATGGGACAGCAGGAATGGCCGATACTGCTTATAGACAGCAGAGGGCGCTCGACCATTTGAATAAAGTATTTTAGCTGTGTGAGAGACCCATGTACTGAAATAAATCACAATATCTCTGTATACGTGTATCCTTAGTACCATATTTCTTTTCGTCGATACAACAACGAGTAACAAACAGGATTTGACTGACAATTAAATGAAAAGATGAGGTGGATGAGAAATATAAAATTGAATTGTCTCTATTAAAAATTAAGTGGTCTCTCCCTCACACTGCGACCTGTGTGATTTGGAAGAAAGAGTTTACCTCACAAACATGGCCTCCTTTGCCTCGCCTCCTTGACACGTAATGGCGACAAAACACTTCCGGCCCCTGCTATCCAGCCCCGTTCATTTATTAACTATCAACTTCCGGTTGATCCTTCTTTTCGGCAACGGCTACAAACTCGCCAACATGCCAGTAAGTGCGCACACAGGCAATATAACCCTTGCTTCAGCTTGGGAATTTTGTTTGAGCGGGACATGACCACATCCATCGATGTATTAGAACTTTGCAAATATTCCGATTTATTTTTATTCGGGATTATTCAAGCAATGGTTAGCTCGTACAATCTTAAACTGCGTGCCAGGCGCGTGCTATGGTCTGCTGAATTGACGCAATATGGCGGCGTACATGCACTAGAAAGCATGGACTGACATGTAACTAGCTAGCTAACTAGTTTTATGTTTTATTGTTTCTAAGCATTTGACAGCGGTTGTACACGATGCAGTTTGACTAGATATGTTCATCCCTTGACCTATGTTTGATAGTGGACGTACGCAGGCTTTAACTAAACAAGATAACGTTAAAAAGCGTAGGCTAGCCAGTACTGAAGTTACTAGCCAGGCGTTTACCCAACGAACATTTGTTCAATGTTTTTGATTATACTAACTTATGTACACGTCTCGTGTATAGACATGGGTTTAACTTGTTAGCTAGCTAGATGATCAAATGGACTTTCCCATCTGCATTTTCTAAGATGGCCACCCTCTGGTTTCTCTTTCAGCTCGCAAAGGACCTGTTGCACCCAACCTCAGAGGAGGAGAAGAGGAGTCACAAGAAGAAGCGTCTTGTACAGAGCCCTAACTCATATTTTATGGATGTCAAATGTCCAGGTTAGTGTGTCTCCCTGTAGCTGAGCTAGAAGTGATTCCACGGCTCAGCTCACACCAAGCGCAGCCGTCATTGTAAATAAGAATGTGTTCTTAACTGACTTTACTTTATTTAAAAAACGACGTTAACTAAACTGACCATGGTTTAGTATCTAGGGATGTGGGACCATATTCAACTGACAGGTCATTGGTTTGCCTGTCTTCAGTAAAACTGGTCAGTCCACCAAAGGGAGAGTTTGCATGGCCAATGGAAACTCGATGTGATCCAGTGTGGCTCGGTTGGTAGAGCATGGTGCTTTCAACGCCAGGGTTGTGGGTTTGATTCCCACAGGGGAACAGTACGTGCTCTTCTGTTAGTTGCCAACTAAATGACTTAAATGTAAATCTAGTCTGGTGGTTATTACTGAGACTGATTTGTTTCTAGAGGGATGTGTAGCGACTTGCCTTTGTGTTGCCCATTCATTGTCTCCAGAGTGAATGAGGTGTCAACCAAGGCATACAGTAACCTTGTGGTTGTCTTTTTTTGGAAAGGAGTCTCCACTGATTCCTTTCAATAACCACAACTGCAAGAACACAACAGTAATTATAACATAAATTGTGTGTGTGATTTGTTGGGACTGAAAACACGAGTAGGTCTCGTTCAGGACATTGAGGTGAATGTTAATTTGTGTCTGAACTGTTCTCTCTACAGGATGCTATAAGATCACGACAGTGTTCAGTCACGCCCAGACGGTCGTCCTGTGTGTCGGATGCTCCACAGTCCTGTGTCAACCTACAGGGGGTAAAGCACGCCTCACAGAAGGTACTATATTACACACACCCAGCCTTCCACACAGTGTCCAGGATGGAAAAATACTGTTGGACATAATTGATGCCTTTATGTGTTGCCCATTCATTGTCTCCAGAGTGAATGAGGTGTCAACCAAGGCATACAGTAACCTTGTGGTTGTCTTTTGTTTGGAAGGAGTCCACACTGATTCCTTTCAATAACTAACTGCAAGAACACACTAGTATACAGAAATAATACTCTGTTCTGTTTCTAGTTGTAAGTCTGACCTGCCACTCTAGGATCATGCCATGAGATGTCAAATAAAACTCATTTTTGTTTTTCAGTTGAAAATGTAGTTTTTTTCATACTTTACTGACCATGACCCAAATAATTTAATGTATTGCTTTTCAATAGCCCCAATTGAAGTAACCCTTTACCTGTTCAGCTGGTTTGTGTTCACCACAGCTCAGGTTGGCAGTGTTTGTAGGGCTAGAAATCGCCAGGGACCTCAATATTAAATCAATACTTAGGAATGAGTGGAATTTCCATCTATCATTTACAGTGCTACATAACACTGTGGACAATGTTTTGTGAACAAATGTTTCATTTTGTTATGATAAGGTTGGTAGCAACGTGGGAATCTGTTGTAGCGCAAGTCAACTTCCTAATCCACAATGCTCTATAGGCTAGCTAGGAAGGTAACTGGCTCGCAAACATACCTAAACACAACACAAGTCAATATCAGCATATGAAGTTGCTAGTTAGCTGTGAAATCACCTAAACAAACTGCACTGTCAATTTAGTCTACAATCTCACCATTTTCAACCTGCAGATGATGTGCCTCATCGTGGAGTCTGACATTCACCGCAGCACCATGCAATGCACCCTGGACTGACGAAGCAGACACAGGAGGAATGTGTTAGACCCCCTGTTAAATTACACATTCGTTGTGAGAAAATTGCAAAAATATGATAAATGGCTCATTGGAGAGAAGACAACCTCTCGTGTTATGACATCGGCCCGTATTCAAATCTGACATGTATGACAGACGGTTTTGCAATCTAAAAGTCATATTCCTATTAACTTCCAGGGTAGTGAGAGGCTCAGGGCTACATCATACCGGCCTGAATTTCTGTCTGCTTGAACGGCAATGGCTCAGATACACATGAAATGACCAAGGGAATTGATAGGACATCACCCAGAGATGCACAAAAACACAACATTCAAAATGGGTGAATCTTTATTCAAAGTGCCGAAAAAATGTGTATTGCGATTTGATGTTAAACATATTTCTCACTATATGATGTTGCCAGGTGGAACCTATTCCCTGTATTGTTTGCTTAGTGACAGCAGCGCTATATACCGTTTCCTGGATCACCAGTCATTTGGTCAATATTGTCCTAGTATTAATGATTGACAATATTGGCATGCAGTGAGTTTCTAGTCTGTCCATATCATAACATGCTGACTGGACCATGTTGGTTTTGTATGTCCACACCAGACGCAATCCAAGACACGCAGGTTGAAATATCAAAACAAGCTCTGAACCAACTATATAAATGCAAAATGTTGGTCCCATGTTTCATGAGCTGAAATAAAATATCCCTGTTAGTGAGCATTTCTCCTTTGCCAAGATAATCCACCTGACAGGTGTGGTATCAAGAAGCTAATTCAACAGCATGATTATTACACAGCTTCCCCTTGTGCTGGGGACAAAAGGCCACTCAAATGTGCAGTTTTGTCAGACAACACAATGCCACAGATGTCTGGTATTGAGGGAGTGTGCAATTGGCATACTGACTGCAGGAATATCCATCAGAGCTGTTGCCAGAGAATTGAATATTTTTCTCTACCATACCCTGCCTCCAGCGTCATTTTAAGAGAATTTGGCAGTACATCCAATCACCCTCACAACAGCAGACCACGTGTGGCTGAGCAGTTTGCGGATGTCAACAGAGTGCCCAGGGATACGGTATGGGCAGGAATAAGCTATGAAAGCAATTGCATTTTATCAATGGCAATTCGAATGCGCAGAAATAGCATGTCGAGATCCTGAGACCCATTTTTTAAAGTTCTCTTAGACCAACAGATGCATATCTGTATTCCCAGTCATGTGAAATCCATTGATTAGGGCCTAATGAATTAATTTAAATTGAATGATTTCCTCATGAACTGTAATTCAGTAAAATCTTTGAAATAGTTGCATTTTATATTTTTGTTCAGGTCGAAACAAAACATTTAGCAAGCTAATTTGTCCTGGGAGATAAGCATTGGGTTATTTTACCTGAAATGCACAAGGTCCTTTTTTTCTGGATCTTTGTAGAATACTGACCAATTTTGAGTTGCACACAATTTTATGTTCTCTACTCTGACAATCCACAGATAAAAGGGGAAACCTAGTTAGTTTCTAGTCATCTCTCCTTCTGTGGACTTTGTCTGTTGGCAACCAACTTTAAAGTGCATTACCACCGCCGACTGGACTGGTGTGTGGACCTTTAGTTCATATTTCAATAACCAACATGGGTATATGCTCCTAAAAGCCAATGAGGAGAGGCGGGAGTTGCAGCGCATCAAGAATAAAAAATAGAACCATTTTAGCACCTGGCTATGCAGATCCGCGTGCAGTTTAGATGAAATAATTGAATAACCGCTAGGCTGTCAGTCTGGCCTTATCAATAGTAGTTTGCTATCCTCATATCTCCTTCCCCCGCTAGGCTGTCAGTCTGGCCTTAACAATAAACAGTAGTTTGACCTCACTCTCCCTACCATATAAAAGTAAAATCTGTCTGGGACCATAACTAACTCTTTCTTTTTCACCCAGGATGCTCATTCAGGAGGAAACAGCACTAGACTCAGCATTGGAGCTTGTTGGACCGAGAGACGGGATTGACCCCACAGTGACCCTGCTCAGGAAGTGACAACGCGAGAGGAAAAGTGGAGATGAAACTGAAGAGGAAAGATGGTGTTGAGCTCTGCTTTGTGTATGTAGAGAGAGAACGTCCTCTGGCATGATGACATCACTGTAACACCACTCCACCGGTCTCTCACTTCTTAATAAAGTGTAGTTTTTTCGTTTAAAGAATCCAGTTTACTTGTCTGTCTTTGATCCAGGTGTCAAATATGTTTGACTCTATTATTAGAAAACAACATGGTGTCATGTGGGGAATGTATGCTGGTCCTAGATCTATGCCTGAACAACTACCTAGAGACCCTGTTCAAGTAGACCCACTGTTCTTAAATCAGGGGTGTCTCATTCCATGGAGGACCTAGGGTCTGCTGTTTTTTCCCTTTCAAATAAGACCTAAATGACCAGGCGAGGACACTAACTTACTAATCAGTGACCTTAATTCAACCAAGTACAATGGTGGAGAGAACCCATAGACACTGGTCCCTCTGGAATGAGCCTTAAATGGACCAACGCAACACACTGACAACGTTTGGCAGGAAATTGTTTAGTTGGAAGGTTTCAACATGGATCATTCACAGGGCTGTTAGTGTCACCATGTGCTCCAGAGCTGTTAGTGTCACCGTGTGCTCCAGAGCTGTTAGTGTCACCGTGTGCTCCAGAGCTGTTAGTGTCACCGTGTGCTCCAGAGCCAGTTGCGTCGGCGGATGATCCTTTCTGTGTCTGGAGACGAGGGTCTGATCCAGGGAGAGAAATGCACCGTCCTGCTGCATTCCACTGGAGAACACACAACCCTTCCTAAGACTGCTGCATTCCACTGGAGAACACACACCAGCTTAGACACAACCCTTCCTAAGACTGCTGCATTCCACTGGAGAACACACACCAGTTTAGACACAACCCTTCCTAAGACTGCTGTATTCCACTGGAGAATACACACCAGCTTAGACACAACCCTCCATAAGACTGCTGCATTCCACTGGAGAACACACACCAGTTTAGACACAACCCTTCCTAAGACTGCTGCATTCCACTGGAGAACACACACCAGCTTAGACATAACCCTTCCTAAAACTGCTGCATTCCACTGGAGAACACACACCAGCTTAGACACAACCCTTCCTAAGACTGCTGCATTCCACTGGAGAATACACACCAGCTTAGACACAACCCTCCATAAGACTGCTGCATTCCACTGGAGAACACATACCAGCTTAGACACAACCCTTCCTAAGACTGCTGCATTCCACTGGAGAACACACACCAGCTTAGACACAACCCTTCCTAAAACTGCTGCATTCCACTGGAGAATACACACCAGCTTAGACACAACCCTTCCTAAGACTGCTGCATTCCACTGGAGAACACACACCAGCTTAGACGCAACCCTTCCTAAGACTGCTGCATTCCACTGGAGAACACATACCAGCTTAGACACAACCCTTCCTAAAACTGCTGCATTCCACTGGAGAATACACACCAGCTTAGACACAACCCTTCCTAAGACTGCTGCATTCCACTGGAGAACACACACCAGCTTAGACGCAACCCTTCCTAAGACTGCTGCATTCCACTGGAGAACACACACCAGCTTAGACACAACCCTTCCTAAGACTGCTGCATTCCACTGGAGAACACACCAGCTTAGACACAACCCTTCCTAAGACTGCTGCATTCCACTGGAGAACACATACCAGCTGAGACACAACCCTTCCTAAGACTGCTGCATTCCACTGGAGAACACACACCAGCTTAGACACAACCCCTCCTAAGACTGCTGCATTCCACTGGAGAACACATACCATCTTAGACACAACTCTTCCTAAGACTGCTGCATTCCACTGGAGAACACACACCAGCTTAGACACAACCCTTCCTAAGACTGCTGCATTCCACTGGAGAACACATACCAGCTTAGACACAGCCCTGAGAACAATTACCTCCGATATAGAGCTTTAAAATAATTTATGCTAATTGATGCACCAATATAGTAGGAGAAGGTAACTGGTACTGACATGTGTTTGGGTACAGGCCGACCACCGGGACAGGAACTGTCTGCACCACCACCAACTGAGGTTAGTTACCTATGAATAAGGTAGTGGTGGTGTGGTTAGTTACCTATGAACAAGGTAGTGGTGGTGGGGTTAGTTACCTATGAACAAGGTAGTGGTGGTGGGGTTAGTTACCTATGAACAAGGTAGTGGTGGTGTGGTTAGTTACCTATGAATAAGGTAGTGGTGCTGTGGTTAGTTACCTATGAACAAGGTAGTGGTGGTGGGGTTAGTTACCTATGAACAAGGTAGTGGTGGTGTGGTTAGTTACCTATGAATAAGGTGGTGGTGGTGTGGTTAGTTACCTATGAATAAGGTGGTGGTGGTGTGGTTAGTTACCTACGAATAAGGTAGTGGTGGTGTGGTTAGTTACCTACCTATGAACAAGGTAGTGGTTGTGTGGTTAGTTACCTATGAACAAGGTAGTGGTGGTATGGTTAGTTACCTACCTATGAACAAGGTAGTGGTTGTGTGGTTAGTTACCTATGAACAAGGTAGTGGTGGTGTGGTTAGTTACCTATGAACAAGGTAGTGGTGGTGTGGTTAGTTACCTATGAATAAGGTGGTGGTGGTGTGGTTAGTTACCTACGAATAAGGTAGTGGTGGTGTGGTTAGTTACCTACCTATGAACAAGGTAGTGGTTGTGTGGTTAGTTACCTATGAACAAGGTAGTGGTGGTATGGTTAGTTACCTACCTATGAACAAGGTAGTGGTTGTGTGGTTAGTTACCTATGAACAAGGTAGTGGTGGTGGGGTTAGTTACCTATGAACAAGGTAGTGGTGGTGGGGTTGGTTACCTATGAACAAGGTAGTGGTGGTGTGGTTAGTTACCTATGAACAAGGTAGTGGTGGTGTGGTTAGTTATCTATGAATAAGGTAGTAGTGGTGTGGTGGTTAGTTACCTATGAATAAGGTAGTGGTGGTGTGGTTAGTTACCTATGAATAAGGTAGTGGTGGTGTGGTTAGTTACCTATGAACAAGGTAGTGGTGGTGTGGTTAGTTAACTACCTATGAATAAGGTAGTGGTGGTGTGGTTAGTTACCTATGAATAAGGTAGTGGTGGTGGGGTTAGTTACCTATGAATAAGGTAGTGGTGATGTGGTTAGTTACCTATGAACAAGGTAGTGGTTGTGTGGTTAGTTACCTATGAACAAGGTGGAGTGGTTAGTTACCTATGAATAAGGTAGTGGTGGTGTGGTTAGTTACCTATGAACAAGTTAGTGGTGGTGTGGTTAGTTACCTATGAATAAGGTAGTGGTGATGTCGTTAGTTACCTATGAATAAGGTAGTGGTGAAGAGTGGTTAGATAGTTACCTATGAATAAGGTAGTGGTGAAGAGTAGTTAGATAGTTACCTATGAATAAGGTAGTGGTGAAGAGTGGTTAGATAGTTACCTATGTATAAGGTAGTGGTGAAGAGTGGTTAGATAGTTACCTATGTATAAGGTAGTGGTGAAGAGTGGTTAGATAGTTACCTATGAACAAGGTAGTGGTGGTGGGGTTAGTTACCTATGAACAAGGTAGTGGTGGTATGGTTAGTTACCTACCTATGAACAAGGTAGTGGTTGTGTGGTTAGTTACCTATGAACAAGGTAGTGGTGGTGTGGTTAGTTACCTACGAATAAGGTAGTGGTGGTGTGGTTAGTTACCTATGAACAAGGTAGTGGTGGTGGGGTTAGTTACCTATGAACAAGGTAGTGGTAGTTTGGTTAGTTACCTATGAATATGGTAGTGGTGGTGTGGTTAGTTACCTATGAATAAGGTAGTGGTGGTGTGGTTAGTTACATATGAACAAGGTAGTGGTGGTGGGGTTAGTTACCTATGAATAAGGTAGTGGTGGTGTGGTTAGTTACCTATGAATAAGGTAGTGGTGGTGTGGTTAGTTAACTACCTATGAACAAGGTAGTGGTGGTGTGGTTAGTTACCTATGAATAAGGTAGTGGTGGTGTGGTTAGTTACCTATGAATAAGGTAGTGGTGGTGTGGTTAGTTACCTATGAACAAGGTAGTGGTGGTGTGGTTAGTTACCTATGAACAAGGTAGTGGTGGTATGGTTAGTTACCTATGAATAAGGTAGTTCAAGACTAGTCATTCAACTGAGACTGCTCTTCTCTGTATCACGGAGGCCCTCCGCACTGCTAAAGCTAACTCTCTCTCCTCTGCTCTCATCCTTCTAGACCTATCGGCTGCCTTCGATACTGTGAACCATCAGATCCTCCTCTCCACCCTCTCCGAGTTGGGCATCTCCGGCGCGGCCCACGCTTGGATTGCGTCCTACCTGACAGGTCGCTCCTACCAGGTGGCGTGGCGAGAATCTGTCTCCTCACCACGCGCTCTCACCACTGGCGTCCCCCAGGGCTCTGTTCTAGGCCCTCTCCTATTCTCGCTATACACCAAGTCACTTGGCTCTGTCATAACCTCACATGGTCTCTCCTATCATTGCTATGCAGACGACACACAATTAATCTTCTCCTTTCCCCCTTCTGATGACCAGGTGGCGAATCGCATCTCTGCATGTCTGGCAGACATATCAGTGTGGATGACGGATCACCACCTCAAGCTGAACCTCGGCAAGACGGAGCTGCTCTTCCTCCCGGGAAGGACTGCCCGTTCCATGATCTCGCCATCACGGTTGACAACTCCATTGTGTCCTCCTCCCAGAGCGCTAAGAACCTTGGCGTGATCCTGGACAACACCCTGTCGTTCTCAACTAACATCAAGGCGGTGGCCCGTTCTTGTAGGTTCATGCTCTACAACATCCGCAGAGTACGACCCTGCCTCACACAGGAAGCAGCGCAGGTCCTAATCCAGGCACTTGTCATCTCCCGTCTGGATTACTGCAACTCGCTGTTGGCTGGGCTCCCTGCCTGTGCCATTAAACCCCTACAACTCATCCAGAACGCCGCAGCCCGTCTGGTGTTCAACATTCCCAAGTTCTCTCACGTCACCCCGCTCCTCCCCTCTCTCCACTGGCTTCCAGTTGAAGCTCGCATCCGCTACAAGACCATGGTGCTTGCCTACGGAGCTGTGAGGGGAACGGCACCTCAGTACCTCCAGGCTCTGATCAGGCCCTACACCCAAACAAGGGCACTGCGTTCATCCACCTCTGGCCTGCTCGCCTCCCTACCACTGAGGAAGTACAGTTCCCGCGCAGCCCAGTCAAAACTGTTCGCTGCTCTGGCCCCCCAATGGTGGAACAAACTCCCTCAAGACGCCAGGACAGCGGAGTCAATCACCACCTTCCGGAGACACCTGAAACCCCACCTCTTTCAGGAATACCTAGGATAGGATAAAGTAATCCTTCTCACCCCCCCCTTAAAAGATTTAGATGCACTATTGTAAAGTGGCTGTTCCACTGGATGTCTTAAGGTGAACGCACCAATTTGTAAGTCGCTCTGGATAAGAGCGTCTGCTAAATGACTTAAATGTAAAATGTAAATGTAGTAGTGGTGTGGTGGTTAGTTACCTATGAATAAGGTAGTGGTGATGTGGTTAGTTACCTATGAATAAGGTAGTGGTGGTGTGGTTAGTTACCTATGAACAAGGTAGTGGTTGTGTGGTTAGTTACCTATGAACAAGGTGGAGTGGTTAGTTACCTATGAATAAGGTAGTGGTGGTGTGGTTAGTTACCTATGAATAAGGTAGTGGTGATGTCGTTAGTTACCTATGTATAAGGTAGTGGTGAAGAGTGGTTAGATAGTTACCTATGAATAAGGTAGTGGTGAAGAGTAGTTAGATAGTTACCTATGAATAAGGTAGTGGTGAAGAGTGGTTAGATAGTTACCTATGTATAAGGTAGTGGTGAAGAGTGGTTAGATAGTTACCTATGAATAAGGTAGTGGTGAAGAGTGGTTAGATAGTTACCTGTGAATAACGTAGTGGTGAAGAGTGGTTAGATAGTTACCTATGTATAAGGTAGTGGTGAAGAGTGGTTAGATAGTTACCTATGAACAAGGTAGTGGTGGTGGGGTTAGTTACCTATGAACAAGGTAGTGGTGGTATGGTTAGTTACCTACCTATGAACAAGGTAGTGGTTGTGTGGTTAGTTACCTATGAACAAGGTAGTGGTGGTGTGGTTAGTTACCTACGAATAAGGTAGTGGTGGTGTGGTTAGTTACCTATGAACAAGGTAGTGGTGGTGTGGTTAGTTACCTATGAATAAGGTAGTGGTGGTGTGGTTAGTTACCTATGAACAAGGTAGTGGTTGTGTGGTTAGTTACCTATGAACAAGGTGGAGTGGTTAGTTACCTATGAATAAGGTAGTGGTGGTGTGGTTAGTTACCTATGAACAAGGTAGTGGAGGTGTGGTTAGTTACCTATGAATAAGGTAGTGGTGGTGGGGTTAGTTACCTATGAATGAGGTAGTGGTGGTGTGGTTAGTTACCTATGAACAAGGTAGTGGTGGTGGGGTTAGTTACCTATGAATAAGGTAGTGGTGGTGTGGTTAGTTACCTATGAACAAGGTAGTGGTGGTGGGGTTAGTTACCTATGAATGAGGTAGTGGTGGTGTGGTTAGTTACCTATGAACAAGGTAGTGGTGGTGGGGTTAGTTACCTATGAACAAGGTAGTGGTGGTGTGGTTAGTTACCTATGAACAAGGTAGTGGTGGTGTGGTTAGTTACCTATGAACAAGGTAGTGGTGGTGTGGTTAGTTAACTACCTATGAATAAGGTAGTGGTGGTGTGGTTAGTTACCTATGAACAAGGTAGTGGTGGTGTGGTTAGTTACCTACCTATGAATAAGGTAGTGGTGGTGTGGTTAGTTACCTATGAATAAGGTAGTGGTGATGTGGTTAGTTACCTATGAATTAGGTAGTGGTGGTGTGGTTAGTTACCTATGAACAAGGTAGTGGTGATGTGGTTAGTTACCTATGTATAAGGTAGTGGTGAAGAGTAGTTAGATAGTTACCTATGTATAAGGTAGTGGTGAAGAGTGGTTAGATAGTTACCTATGAATAAGGTAGTGGTGAAGAGTGGTTAGATAGTTACCTATGAATAAGGTATTGGTGAAGAGTGGTTAGATAGTTACCTATGTATAAGGTAGTGGTGATGAGTGGTTAGATAGTTACCTATGAATAAGGTAGTGGTGGTGTGGTTAGTTACCTATGAATAAGGTAGTGGTGAAGAGTGGTTAGATAGTTACCTATGTATAAGGTAGTGGTGAAGAGTGGTTAGATAGTTACCTATGAATAAGGTAGTGGTGGTGTGGTTAGTTACCTATGAATAAGGTAGTGGTGAAGAGTGGATAGATAGTTACCTATGAATAAGGTAGTGGTTGTGTGGTTAGTTACCTATGAATAAGGTAGTGGTGGTGTGGTTAGTTACCTATGAATAAGGTAGTGGTGGTGTGGTTAGTTACCTATGAACAAGGTAGTGGTGGTGTGGTTAGTTACCTATGAATAAGGTGGTGGTGTGGTTAGTTACCTACGAATAAGGTAGTGGTGGTGTGGTTAGTTACCTATGAATAAGGTAGTGGTGGTGTGGTTAGTTACCTATGAACAAGGTAGTGGTGGTATGGTTAGTTACCTATGAATAAGGTAGTTCAAGACTAGTCATTCAACTGAGACTGCTCTTCTCTGTATCACGGAGGCCCTCCGCACTGCTAAAGCTAACTCTCTCTCCTCTGCTCTCATCCTTCTAGACCTATCGGCTGCCTTCGATACTGTGAACCATCAGATCCTCCTCTCCACCCTCTCCGAGTTGGGCATCTCCGGCGCGGCCCACGCTTGGTTGCGTCCTACCTGACAGGTCGCTCCTACCAGGTGGCGTGGCGAGAATCTGTCTCCTCACCACGCGCTCTCACCACTGGCGTCCCCAGGGCTCTGTTCTAGGCCCTCTCCTATTCTCGCTATACACCAAGTCACTTGGCTCTGTCATAACCTCACATGGTCTCTCCTATCATTGCTATGCAGACGACACACAATTAATCTTCTCCTTTCCCCCTTCTGATGACCAGGTGGCGAATCGCATCTCTGCATGTCTGGCAGACATATCAGTGTGGATGACGGATCACCACCTCAAGCTGAACCTCGGCAAGACGGAGCTGCTCTTCCTCCCGGGGAAGGACTGCCCGTTCCATGATCTCGCCATCACGGTTGACAACTCCATTGTGTCCTCCTCCCAGAGCGCTAAGAACCTTGGCGTGATCCTGGACAACACCCTGTCGTTCTCAACTAACATCAAGGCGGTGGCCCGTTCTTGTAGGTTCATGCTCTACAACATCCGCAGAGTACGACCCTGCCTCACACAGGAAGCAGCGCAGGTCCTAATCCAGGCACTTGTCATCTCCCGTCTGGATTACTGCAACTCGCTGTTGGCTGGGCTCCCTGCCTGTGCCATTAAACCCCTACAACTCATCCAGAACGCCGCAGCCCGTCTGGTGTTCAACATTCCCAAGTTCTCTCACGTCACCCCGCTCCTCCCCTCTCTCCACTGGCTTCCAGTTGAAGCTCGCATCCGCTACAAGACCATGGTGCTTGCCTACGGAGCTGTGAGGGGAACGGCACCTCAGTACCTCCAGGCTCTGATCAGGCCCTACACCCAAACAAGGGCACTGCGTTCATCCACCTCTGGCCTGCTCGCCTCCCTACCACTGAGGAAGTACAGTTCCCGCGCAGCCCAGTCAAAACTGTTCGCTGCTCTGGCCCCCCAATGGTGGAACAAACTCCCTCAAGACGCCAGGACAGCGGAGTCAATCACCACCTTCCGGAGACACCTGAAACCCCACCTCTTTCAGGAATACCTAGGATAGGATAAAGTAATCCTTCTCACCCCCCCCTTAAAAGATTTAGATGCACTATTGTAAAGTGGCTGTTCCACTGGATGTCTTAAGGTGAACGCACCAATTTGTAAGTCGCTCTGGATAAGAGCGTCTGCTAAATGACTTAAATGTAAAATGTAAATGTAGTAGTGGTGTGGTGGTTAGTTACCTATGAATAAGGTAGTGGTGATGTGGTTAGTTACCTATGAATAAGGTAGTGGTGGTGTGGTTAGTTACCTATGAACAAGGTAGTGGTTGTGTGGTTAGTTACCTATGAACAAGGTGGAGTGGTTAGTTACCTATGAATAAGGTAGTGGTGGTGTGGTTAGTTACCTATGAATAAGGTAGTGGTGATGTCGTTAGTTACCTATGTATAAGGTAGTGGTGAAGAGTGGTTAGATAGTTACCTATGAATAAGGTAGTGGTGAAGAGTAGTTAGATTAGTTACCTATGAATAAGGTAGTGGTGAAGAGTGGTTAGATAGTTACCTATGTATAAGGTAGTGGTGAAGAGTGGTTAGATAGTTACCTATGAATAAGGTAGTGGTGAAGAGTGGTTAGATAGTTACCTGTGAATAACGTAGTGGTGAAGAGTGGTTAGATAGTTACCTATGTATAAGGTAGTGGTGAAGAGTGGTTAGATAGTTACCTATGAACAAGGTAGTGGTGGTGGGGTTAGTTACCTATGAACAAGGTAGTGGTGGTATGGTTAGTTACCTACCTATGAACAAGGTAGTGGTTGTGTGGTTAGTTACCTATGAACAAGGTAGTGGTGGTGTGGTTAGTTACCTATGAATAAGGTAGTGGTGGTGTGGTTAGTTACCTATGAACAAGGTAGTGGTGGTGTGGTTAGTTACCTATGAATAAGGTAGTGGTGGTGTGGTTAGTTACCTATGAACAAGGTAGTGGTGTGTGGTTAGTTACCTATGAACAAGGTGGAGTGGTTAGTTACCTATGAATAAGGTAGTGGTGGTGTGGTTAGTTACCTATGAACAAGGTAGTGGAGGTGTGGTTAGTTACCTATGAATAAGGTAGTGGTGGTGGGGTTAGTTACCTATGAATGAGGTAGTGGTGGTGTGGTTAGTTACCTATGAACAAGGTAGTGGTGGTGGGGTTAGTTACCTATGAATAAGGTAGTGGTGGTGTGGTTAGTTACCTATGAACAAGGTAGTGGTGGTGGGGTTAGTTACCTATGAATGAGGTAGTGGTGGTGTGGTTAGTTACCTATGAACAAGGTAGTGGTGGTGGGGTTAGTTACCTATGAACAAGGTAGTGGTGGTGTGGTTAGTTACCTATGAACAAGGTAGTGGTGGTGTGGTTAGTTACCTATGAACAAGGTAGTGGTGGTGTGGTTAGTTAACTACCTATGAATAAGGTAGTGGTGGTGTGGTTAGTTACCTATGAACAAGGTAGTGGTGGTGTGGTTAGTTACCTACCTATGAATAAGGTAGTGGTGGTGTGGTTAGTTACCTATGAATAAGGTAGTGGTGATGTGGTTAGTTACCTATGAATTAGGTAGTGGTGGTGTGGTTAGTTACCTATGAACAAGGTAGTGGTGATGTCGTTAGTTACCTATGTATAAGGTAGTGGTGAAGAGTAGTTAGATAGTTACCTATGTATAAGGTAGTGGTGAAGAGTGCTTAGATAGTTACCTATGAATAAGGTAGTGGTGAAGAGTGGTTAGATAGTTACCTATGAATAAGGTATTGGTGAAGAGTGGTTAGATAGTTACCTATGTATAAGGTAGTGGTGATGAGTGGTTAGATAGTTACCTATGAATAAGGTAGTGGTGGTGTGGTTAGTTACCTATGAATAAGGTAGTGGTGAAGAGTGGTTAGATAGTTACCTATGTATAAGGTAGTGGTGACGAGTGGTTAGATAGTTACCTATGAATAAGGTAGTGGTGGTGTGGTTAGTTACCTATGAATAAGGTAGTGGTGAAGAGTGGATAGATAGTTACCTATGAATAAGGTAGTGGTTGTGTGGTTAGTTACCTATGAATAAGGTAGTGGTGGTGTGGTTAGTTACCTATGAATAAGGTAGTGGTGGTGTGGTTAGTTACCTATGAACAAGGTAGTGGTGGTGTGGTTAGTTACCTATGAATAAGGTGGTGGTGTGGTTAGTTACCTACGAATAAGGTAGTGGTGGTGTGGTTAGTTACCTACCTATGAACAAGGTAGTGGTTGTGTGGTTAGTTACCTATGAACAAGGTAGTGGTGGTATGGTTAGTTACCTACCTATGAACAAGGTAGTGGTTGTGTGGTTAGTTACCTATGAACAAGGTAGTGGTGGTGGGGTTAGTTACCTATGAATGAGGTAGTGGTGGTGTGGTTAGTTACCTATGAACAAGGTAGTGGTGGTGGGGTTAGTTACCTATGAATAAGGTAGTGGTGGTGTGGTTAGTTACCTATGAATAAGGTAGTGGTGGTGTGGTTAGTTACCTATGAACAAGGTAGTGGTGGTGTGGTTAGTTACCTATGAACAAGGTAGTGGTGGTATGGTTAGTTACCTATGAATAAGGTAGTTCAAGACTAGTCATTCAACTGAGACTGCTCCTCTGTATCAGGTAGGCCCTGAAGCACTGCTTAAGCTAACTCTCTCTCCTCTGCTCTCATCCTTCTAGACCTATCGGCTGCCTTGGATACTGTGAACCATCAGATCCTCCTCTCCACCCTCTCCGAGTTGGGCATCTCCCGGTTAGGCCCACGCTTGGATTGCGTCCTACCTGACAGGTCGCTCCTACCAGGTGGCGTGGCGAGAATCTGTCTCCTCACCACGCGCTCTCACCACTGGCGTCCCCCAGGGCTCTGTTCTAGGCCCTCTCCTATTCTCGCTATACACCAAGTCACTTGGCTCTGTCATAACCTCACATGGTCTCTCCTATCATTGCTATGCAGACGACACACAATTAATCTTCTCCTTTCCCCCTTCTGATGACCAGGTGGCGAATCGCATCTCTGCATGTCTGGCAGACATATCAGTGTGGATGACGGATCACCACCTCAAGCTGAACCTCGGCAAGACGGAGCTGCTCTTCCTCCCGGGGAAGGACTGCCCGTTCCATGATCTCGCCATCACGGTTGACAACTCCATTGTGTCCTCCTCCCAGAGCGCTAAGAACCTTGGCGTGATCCTGGACAACACCCTGTCGTTCTCAACTAACATCAAGGCGGTGGCCCGTTCTTGTAGGTTCATGCTCTACCATCCGGTAGAAGAGTGGTTAGACCCTGCCTCACACAGGAAGCAGCGCAGGTCCTAATCCAGGCACTTGTCATCTCCCCTGGATTACTGCAACTCGCTGTTGGCTGGGCTCCCTGCCTGTGCCATTAAACCCCTACAACTCATCCAGAACGCCGCAGCCCGTCTGGTGTTCAACATTCCCAAGTTCTCTCACGTCACCCCGCTCCTCCCCTCTCTCCACTGGCTTCCAGTTGACCTAGTGAAGGTCGCATCCGCTACAAGACCATGGTGCTTGCCTACGGAGCTGTGAGGGGAACGGCACCTCAGTACCTCCAGGCTCTGATCAGGCCCTACACCCAAACAAGGGCACTGCGTTCATCCACCTCTGGCCTGCTAGCCTCCCTACCACTGAGGAAGTACAGTTCCCGCGCAGAGTCAAAACTGTTCGCTGCTCTGGCCCCCAATGGTGGAACAAACTCCCTCAAGACGCCAGGACAGCGGAGTCAATCACCACCTTCCGGAGACACCTGAAACCCCACCTCTTTCAGGAATACCTAGGATAGGATAAAGTAATCCTTCTCACCCCCTTAAAAGATTTAGATGCACTATTGTAAAGTGGCTGTTCCACTGGATGTCTTAAGGTGAACGCACCAATTTGTAAGTGGCTCTGGATAAGAGCGTCTGCTAAATGACTTAAATGTAAAATGTAAATGTAGTAGTGGTGTGGTGGTTAGTTACCTATGAATAAGGTAGTGGTGATGTGGTTAGTTACCTATGAATAAGGTAGTGGTGGTGTGGTTAGTTACCTATGAACAAGGTAGTGGTTGTGTGGTTAGTTACCTATGAACAAGGTGGAGTGGTTAGTTACCTATGAATAAGGTAGTGGTGGTGTGGTTAGTTACCTATGAATAAGGTAGTGGTGATGTCGTTAGTTACCTATGTATAAGGTAGTGGTGAAGAGTGGTTAGATAGTTACCTATGAATAAGGTAGTGGTGAAGAGTAGTTAGATAGTTACCTATGAATAAGGTAGTGGTGAAGAGTGGTTAGATAGTTACCTATGTATAAGGTAGTGGTGAAGAGTGGTTAGATAGTTACCTATGAATAAGGTAGTGGTGAAGAGTGGTTAGATAGTTACCTGTGAATAACGTAGTGGTGAAGAGTGGTTAGATAGTTACCTATGTATAAGGTAGTGGTGAAGAGTGGTTAGATAGTTACCTATGAACAAGGTAGTGGTGGTGGGGTTAGTTACCTATGAACAAGGTAGTGGTGGTATGGTTAGTTACCTACCTATGAACAAGGTAGTGGTTGTGTGGTTAGTTACCTATGAACAAGGTAGTGGTGGTGTGGTTAGTTACCTACGAATAAGGTAGTGGTGGTGTGGTTAGTTACCTATGAACAAGGTAGTGGTGGTGGGATTAGTTACCTATGAACAAGGTAGTGGTAGTTTGGTTAGTTACCTATGAATATGGTAGTGGTGGTGTGGTTAGTTACCTATGAATAAGGTAGTGGTGGTGTGGTTAGTTACCTATGAATAAGGTAGTGGTGGTGTGGTTAGTTACATATGAACAAGGTAGTGGTGGTGGGGTTAGTTACCTATGAATAAGGTAGTGGTGGTGTGGTTAGTTACCTATGAATAAGGTAGTGGTGGTGTGGTTAGTTACATATGAACAAGGTAGTGGTGGTGGGGTTAGTTACCTATGAATAAGGTAGTGGTGGTGTGGTTAGTTACCTATGAATAAGGTAGTGGTGGTGTGGTTAGTTAACTACCTATGAACAAGGTAGTGGTGGTGTGGTTAGTTACCTATGAATAAGGTAGTGGTGGTGTGGTTAGTTACCTACGAATAAGGTAGTGGTGGTGGGGTTAGTTACCTATGAACAAGGTAGTGGTGGTGTGGTTAGTTACCTATGAATAAGGTAGTGGTGGTGTGGTTAGTTACCTATGAACAAGGTAGTGGTGGTATGGTTAGTTACCTATGAATAAGGTAGTTCAAGACTAGTCATTCAACTGAGACTGCTCTTCTCTGTATCACGGAGGCCCTCCGCACTGCTAAAGCTAACTCTCTCTCCTCTGCTCTCATCCTTCTAGACCTATCGGCTGCCTTCGATACTGTGAACCATCAGATCCTCCTCTCCACCCTCTCCTATGTTAAGGCATCTCCGGTGAAGGCCCACGCTGGTTGCGTCCTACCTGACAGGTCGCTCCTACCAGGTGGCGTGGCGAGAATCTGTCTCCTCACCACGCGCTCTCACCACTGGCGTCCCCCAGGGCTCTGTTCTAGGCCCTCTCCTATTCTCGCTATACACCAAGTCACTTGGCTCTGTCATAACCTCACATGGTCTCTCCTATCATTGCTATGCAGACGACACACAATTAATCTTCTCCTTTCCCCCTTCTGATGACCAGGTGGCGAATCGCATCTCTGCATGTCTGGCAGACATATCAGTGTGGATGACGGATCACCACCTCAAGCTGAACCTCGGCAAGACGGGTTGCTCTTCCTCCCGGGGAAGGACTGCCCGTTCCATGATCTCGCCATCACGGTTGACAACTCCATTGTGTCCTCCTCCCAGAGCGCTAAGAACCTTGGCGTGATCCTGGACAACACCCTGTCGTTCTCAACTAACATCAAGGCGGTGGCCCGTTCTTGTAGGTTCATGCTCTACAACATCCGCAGAGTAGACCCTGCCTCACACAGGAAGCAGCGCAGGTCCTAATCCAGGCACTTGTCATCTCCCGTCTGGATTACTGCAACTCGCTGTTGGCTGGGCTCCCTGCCTGTGCCATTAAACCCCTACAACTCATCCAGAACGCCGTAGTGGTCTGGTGTTCAACATTCCCAAGTTCTCTCACGTCACCCCGCTCCTCCCCTCTCTCCACTGGCTTCCAGTTGAAGCTGCATCCGCTACAAGACCATGGTGCTTGCCTACGGAGCTGTGAGGGTTAGAACGTTACCTAGTACCTCCAGGCTCTGATCAGGCCCTACACCCAAACAAGGGCACTGGTTCATCCACCTCTGGCCTGCTCGCCTCCCTACCACTGAGTGAAGTACAGTTCCCGCGCAGCCCAGTCAAAACTGTTCGCTGCTCTGGCCCCCAATGGTGGAACAAACTCCCTCAAGACGCCAGGACAGCGGAGTCAATCACCACCTTCCGGAGACACCTGAAACCCACCTCTTTCAGGAATACCTAGGATAGGATAAAGTAATCCTTCTCACCCCCCCTTAAAAGATTTAGATGCACTATTGTAAAGTGGCTGTTCCACTGGATGTCTTAAGGTGAACGCACCAATTTGTAAGTCGCTCTGGATAAGAGCGTCTGCTAAATGACTTAAATGTAAAATGTAAATGTAGTAGTGGTGTGGTGGTTAGTTACCTATGAATAAGGTAGTGGTGATGTGGTTAGTTACCTATGAATAAGGTAGTGGTGGTGTGGTTAGTTACCTATGAACAAGGTAGTGGTTGTGTGGTTAGTTTACCTATGAACAAGGTGGAGTGGTTAGTTACCTATGAACAAGGTAGTGGTGGTGTGGTTAGTTACCTATGAATAAGGTAGTGGTGATGTCGTTAGTTACCTATGTATAAGGTAGTGGTGAAGAGTGGTTAGATAGTTACCTATGAATAAGGTAGTGGTGAAGAGTAGTTAGATAGTTACCTATGAATAAGGTAGTGGTGAAGAGTGGTTAGATAGTTACCTATGTATAAGGTAGTGGTGAAGAGTGGTTAGATAGTTACCTATGAATAAGGTAGTGGTGAAGAGTGGTTAGATAGTTACCTATGAATAAGGTAGTGGTGAAGAGTGGTTAGATAGTTACCTATGTATAAGGTAGTGGTGAAGAGTGGTTAGATAGTTACCTATGAACAAGGTAGTGGTGGTGGGGTTAGTTACCTATGAACAAGGTAGTGGTGGTATGGTTAGTTACCTACCTATGAACAAGGTAGTGGTTGTGTGGTTAGTTACCTATGAACAAGGTAGTGGTGGTGTGGTTAGTTTACCTATGAATAAGGTAGTGGTGGTGTGGTTAGTTACCTATGAACAAGGTAGTGGTGGTGGGATTAGTTACCTATGAACAAGGTAGTGGTAGTTTGGTTAGATTTACCTATGAATATGGTAGTGGTGGTGTGGTTAGTTACCTATGAATAAGGTAGTGGTGGTGTGGTTAGTTACCTATGAATAAGGTAGTGGTGGTGTGGTTAGTTACATATGAACAAGGTAGTGGTGGTGGGGTTAGTTACCTATGAATAAGGTAGTGGTGGTGGTGTGGTTAGTTACCTATGAATAAGGTAGTGGTGGTGTGGTTAGTTACATATGAACAAGGTAGTGGTGGTGGGGTTAGTTACCTATGAATAAGGTAGTGGTGGTGTGGTTAGTTACCTATGAATAAGGTAGTGGTGGTGTGGTTAGTTAACTACCTATGAACAAGGTAGTGGTGGTGTGGTTAGTTACCTATGAATAAGGTAGTGGTGGTGTGGTTAGTTTACCTATGAATAAGGTAGTGGTGGTGGGGTTAGTTACCTATGAACAAGGTAGTGGTGGTGTGGTTAGTTACCTATGAATAAGGTAGTGGTGGTGTGGTTAGTTACCTATGAACAAGGTAGTGGTGGTATGGTTAGTTACCTATGAATAAGGTAGTTCAAGACTAGTCATTCAACTGAGACTGCTCTTCTATGTATCAGGAGGTCCGTGCTAAAGCTAACTCTCTCTCCTCTGCTTATCCTTCTAGACCTATCGGTGCCTTCGATACTGTGAACCATCAGATTATCCTTACCCTCTCCGAGTTGGGCATCTCCGGTGAAGACGCTGGTTAGTCCTACCTGACAGGTGCTCCTACCAGGTGGCGTGGCGAGAATCTGTCTCCTCACCACGCGCTCTCACCACTGGCGTCCCCAGGGCTCTGTTCTAGGCCCTCTCCTATTCTCGCTATACACCAAGTCAGTGGCTCTGTCATAACCTCACATGGTCTCTCCTATCATTGCTATGCAGACGAACACAATTAATCTTCTCCTTTCCCCTTCTGATGACCAGGTGGCGAGATCGCATCTCTGCATGTCTGGCAGACATATCAGTGTGGATGACGGATCACCACCTCAAGCTGAACCTATGCAAGACGGAGCTGCTCTTCCTCCCGGGGAAGGACTGCCCGTTCCATGATCTCGCCATCACGGTTGACAACTCCATTGTGTCCTCCTCCCAGAGCGCTAAGAACCTTGGCGTGATCCTGGACAACACCCTGGTTAGTTTCACCTAACATCAAGGTAGTGGTTCTTGTAGGTTCATGCTCTACAACATCCGATAGTACCCCTGCCTCACAAGGAAGCAGCGCAGGTCCTAATCCAGGCACTTGTCATCTCCCGTCTGGATTACTGCAACTCGCTGTTGGCTGGGCTCCCTGCCTGTGCCATTAAACCCCTACAACTCATCCAGAAGGTAGTGGTCTGGTGTTCAACATTCCCAAGTTCTCTCACGTCACCCCGTCCTCCCCTCTCTCCACTGGCTTACCTATTGAAGGTCGCATCCGCTACAAGACCATGGTGCTTGCCTACGGACCTGTGAGGGGAAGGCAGTGGTACCTCCAGGCTCTGATCAGGCCCTACCCCAAACAAGGGCACTGAAGAGTTCATCCACCTCTGGCCTGCTCGCCTCCCTACCACTGAGGAAGTACAGTTCCCGGTTAGCCCAGTCAAAACTGTTCGCTGCTCTGGCCCCCAATGGTGGAACAAACTCCCTCAAGACGTAGGACAGCGGTCAATCACCACCTTCCTAGACACCTGAAACCCCACCTCTTTCAGGAATACCTAGGATAGGATAAAGTAATCCTTCTCACCCCCCTTAAAAGATTTAGATGCACTATTGTAAAGTGGCTGTTCCACTGGATGTCTTAAGGTGAACGTGGTGAATTTGTTAAGTTACTCTGGATAAGAGCGTCTGCTAAATGACTTAAATGTAAAATGTAAATGTAGTAGTGGTGTGGTGGTTAGTTACCTATGAATAAGGTAGTGGTGATGTGGTTAGTTACCTATGAATAAGGTAGTGGTGGTGTGGTTAGTTACCTATGAACAAGGTAGTGGTGAAGTGTGGTTAGTTACCTATGAACAAGGTGGAGTGGTTAGTTACCTATGAATAAGGTAGTGGTGGTGTGGTTAGTTACCTATGAATAAGTTAGTGGTGGTGTGGTTAGTTACCTATGAATAAGGTAGTGGTGATGTTAGTTAGTTACCTATGCATAAGGTAGTGGTGAAGAGTGGTTAGATAGTTACCTATGAATAAGGTAGTGGTGAAGAGTGGTTAGATAGTTACCTATGAATAAGGTAGTGGTGAAGAGTGGTTAGATAGTTACCTATGAATAAGGTAGTGGTGAAGAGTGGTTAGATAGTTACCTATGAATAAGGTAGTGGTGGTGGGGTTAGTTACCTATGAATAAGGTAGTGGTGGTATGGTTAGTTACCTACCTATGAATAAGGTAGTGGTGAAGTGGTTAGTTACCTATGAATAAGGTAGTGGTGGTGTGGTTAGTTACCTATGAATAAGGTAGTGGTGGTGTGGTTAGATTTACCTATGAATAAGGTAGTGGTGGTGGGTTAGTTACCTATGAACAAGGTAGTGGTAGTGGTGGTTAGTTACCTATGAATATGGTAGTGGTGGTGTGGTTAGTTACCTATGAATAAGGTAGTGGTGGTGTGGTTAGTTACCTATGAATAAGGTAGTGGTGGTGTGGTTAGTTACCTATGAACAAGGTAAGTGGTGAAGAGTGGTTAGATTTACCTATGAATAAGGTAGTGGTGAAGTGGTTAGTTAGTTACCTATGAATAAGGTAGTGGTGGTGTGGTTAGTTACATATGAACAAGGTAGTTACCTATGAATAAGGTAGTGGT
Organism: Oncorhynchus nerka; assembly: GCF_034236695.1. NCBI lineage: Eukaryota > Metazoa > Chordata > Actinopteri > Salmoniformes > Salmonidae > Oncorhynchus > Oncorhynchus nerka. The sequence continues at coordinate 25,233,393 of NC_088409.1, forward strand.
GGTGTGGTTAGTTACCTACCTATGTAGTGGTGGTAGTGGTGAACTACCTATGAACAAGTGGTTAGTTAGTTACCTATGAATAAGGTAGTGGTGGTGTGGTTAGTTACCTATGAATAAGGTAGTGGTGGTGGTGGTTAGTTACCTATGAACAAGGTAGTGGTGGTGTTAGTTAGTTACCTATGAATAAGGTAGTGGTGGTGTGGTTAGTTACCTATGAACAAGGTAGTGGTGGTATGGTTAGTTACCTATGAATAAGGTAGTTCAAGACTAGTCATTCAACTGAGACTGCTACCTATGTATAAGGTAGTGGTGAAGAGTGGTTAGATGTTACCTATGAATAAGGTAGTGGTGAAGAGTGGTGAACCATCAGATTCCCTCCACCCTCCGAGTAATCTCCGGTAGTGGTGAAGCTTGTGGTTAGATAGTTACCTGACAGGTGAATACCAGGTAGTGGTGAAGAGTGGTTAGATAGTTACCTATGAATAAGGTAGTGGTGAAGTTCTAGTGGAATACACCAAGTCACTTGGCTCTGTTAGATAGTTACCTATGGTCTCTCCTATCCTATTGCTAAGGTAGTGGTGAAGACAATTAGATCTTTACCTATGAATGACCAGGTGGTGAAGATGGTTGCATGTTACCTAGAATAAGGTAGTGTGGATGACGGATCACCACCTGAATGAACCTAGGCAAGACGTGGTTGATCTTACCTCCCGGGAAGGTAGCCCGTGAAGATGATCTCGCCATCACGGTTGACCTACTCCATTGTGTAGTGGTCCCAGAGCGCTTAGAACCTATGGCGTATCCTGGTGAACACCCTGTCGTTCTCAAGGTTATCAAGGCGGTGGCCGTGGTTAGTTACCTATGTAGGTTGAAGATGGTTAGCTTACCTATGATAGTGGTGGTGAAGTGGTTGCCTCACCTAGGAAGGTAGTGGTCCTAAGAGGGTTGTCATTACCTATGTTATAAGGTAGTGGTGGGTGGTTAGATTAAACCCCTACCTATGAATAAGGTAGTGGTGAAGGTGGTTAGATATTCCTATGAATAAGGTAGTGTGAAGAAGCTGGTTCTCTCCACTGGCTTACCTATGAATAAGGTAAGTGGTGCTTGAAGGAGTGTGAGGGGAAGTTACCTATGAATAAGGTAGTGGTGAAGAAGTGGTTAGATAGTTACCTACCTCTGGCCTGCTGGTTCCCTTACCTACTGAGGTGGTGAAGAGTGGTTAAATAGTTACCTATGAATAATGGTGGAACAAACTGGTTAGAAGACGCTAGGAATAGCGGAGTCATCACCACCTTGTGTGGTTATAGTTACCTATGAATAAGGTAGGTAGTGGTGAAACCCCACCTCTTTCAGGAATACCTATGATAAGGTAAAGGTGAAGATAGATGGTATTGTAAAGTGGCTGTTACCTATGGATGGTAGTGGTGAAGACCAATTAGATAGTTACCTATGAATAAGGTAGTGGTGAAGTAAATGACTTAAATTAAAATGTAAATGTAGTGGTGGTGTGGTTAGTTAGTTACCTATGAATAAGGTAGTGGTGATGTGGTTAGATGGTTACCTATGAATAAGGTAGTGGTGGTGTGGTTAGTTACCTATGAATAACGTAGTGGTGGTGTGGTTAGTTACCTATGAATAAGGTAGTGGTGAAGAGTGGTTAGATAGTTACCTATGAATAAGGTAGTGGTGGTGTGGTTAGTTACCTATGAATAAGGTAGTGGTGACCCTATGAATAAGGTAGTGGTGAAGAGTGGTTAGATAGTTACCTATGAATAAGGTAGTGGTGAAGTGTGGTTAGTTAGTTACCTATGAATAAGGTAGTGGTGAAGTGGTTAGATAGTTACCTATGAATAAGGTAGTGGTGAAGTGGTTAGATAGTTACCTATGAATAAGGTAGTGGTGAAGTGGTTAGATAGTTACCTATGAATAAGGTAGTGGTGAAGAGTGGTTAGATAGTTACCTATGTATAAGGTAGTGGTGAAGAGTGGTTAGATAGTTACCTATGAATAAGGTAGTGGTGGTGTGGTTAGTTACCTATGAATAAGGTAGTGGTGAAGAGTGGTTAGATAGTTACCTATGAATAAGGTAGTGGTGGTGTGGTTAGTTACCTATGAATAAGGTAGTGGTGGTGTGGTTAGTTACCTATGAATAAGGTAGTGGTGAAGAGTGGTTAGATAGTTACCTATGAATAAGGTAGTGGTGAAGAGTGGTTAGATAGTTACCTATGAATAAGGTAGTGGTGGTGTGGTTAGTTACCTATGAATAAGGTAGTGGTGAAGAGTGGTTAGATAGTTACCTATGTATAAGTAGTGGTGAAGTGTGGTTAGATTTACCTATGAATAAGGTAGTGGTGAAGAGTGGTTAGATAGTTACCTATGAATAAGGTAGTGGTGAAGAGTGGTTAGATAGTTACCTATGAATAAGGTAGTGGTGAAGAGTGGTTAGATAGTTACCTATGAATAAGGTAGTGGTGAAGAGTGGTTAGTTACCTACCTATAAGGTAGTGGTGAAGTGTGGTTAGATTTACCTATGAATAAGGTAGTGGTGAAGTGTGGTTAGATAGTTACCTATGAATAAGGTAGTGGTGAAGTGTGGTTATAGTTACCTATGAATAAGGTAGTGGTGGTGTGGTTAGTTACCTATGAATAAGGTAGTGGTGAAGAGTGGTTAGATACCTATGAATAAGGTAGTGGTGAAGTGTTAGTTAGTTACCTATGAATAAGGTAGTGGTGGTGTGGTTAGTTACCTATGAATAAGGTAGTGGTGGTGTGATTAGTTACCTATGAATAAGGTAGTGGTGAAGAGTGGTTAGATAGTTACCTATGTATAAGGTAGAGTGGTTAGATAGTTACACTGGGTGGTGTGGTGGAATAAGGTAGTGGTGATACTGTGAACCATCAGATCCTCCTCTCCACCCTACCTATGAAGGTAGTGGTGAAGTGGTTAGATATTACCTATGAATAAGGTAGTGGTTAGATAGTTACCTATGTATAAGGTAGTGGTGAAGCGTGGTTAGTCTAGTTACCTATGAATAAGGTAGTGGTGAAGGTGGTTAGATAGTTACCTATGTATAACCAAGTAGTGGTGTCATAACCTCAGTGGTTAGATAGTTACCTATGAATAAGGTAGTGGTGAAGAGTGGTTTTTACCTATGAATAAGGTAGTGGTGAAGAGTGGTTAGATAGTTACCTATGAATAAGGTAGTGGTGAAGAGTGGATGACCTAGTTACCTATGAATAAGAGGAGCTGCTCTTCCTCCCGGGAAGGAGTGGTTCCATGATCTCGCCATCACGGTTGACAACTCCATTGTGTCCTCCTCCCAGGTAGTGGTGAAGAACCTGGTGATCCTGGACAACACCCTGTGTTTCAACCTAACATCAGGTAGTGGTGAAGCCCGTGGTTAGATAGGTTACCTATGAATAAGGTAGTGGTGAAGAGTGGTTAGATTTACCTATGAATAAGGTAGTGGTGAAGAGTGGTTAGACTTGTCAGTTACCTATGATTACTGCAAGGTTGGCTGGTGAAGTGTGGTTAGAACTTACCTATGAATAAGGTAGTGGTGAAGGTGTTAACATTACCTATGTTCTCTCAGTGAATGGTTACCTACTGAATAAGGTAGTGGTGGTGTGTGGTTAGACCATTACCTATGAATACGGAGGTAGTGGTGAACGTGGTTAGATCAGTTACCTAGGCTAAGGTGTGGTGAAGGTGGTTAGGTTACCTACCACTGAGGAAGTACCTATGTATAAGTTGGTGGTGTGGTTACCTAGTCAAGGTAGTGGTGGTGTGGTTACAAAGTTACCTATGAATAAGGGTAGTGGTCAAGACCTGGTTAGATAGAAACCCCACCTATGAATAAGGTAGTGGTGGTGTGGTTAGTTTTAGATGCCTATGTAAAGGGTAGTGGATGTCTTAAGGTGGTTAGTATAGTTACCTATGAATAAGGTAGTGGTGAATGGTTAAATGTTACCTATGTATGAATAGTAGTGGTGGTGGTGGTTAGTTACCTATGAATAAGGTAGTGGTGATGTGGTTAGTTACCTATGAATAAGGTAGTGGTGGTGTGGTTAGTTACCTATGAACAAGGTAGTGGTGAAGTGTGGTTAGTTACCTATGAATAAGGTAGTGGTGTGTGGTTAGTTACCTATGAATAAGGTAGTGGTGGTGTGGTTAGTTACCTATGAATAAGGTAGTGGTGGTGTGGTTAGTTACCTATGAATAAGGTAGTGGTGAAGAGTGGTTAGATAGTTACCTATGAATAAGGTAGTGGTGAAGAGTGGTTAGATAGTTACCTATGAATAAGGTAGTGGTGAAGAGTGGTTAGATAGTTACCTATGAATAAGGTAGTGGTGAAGTGGTTAGATAGTTACCTATGAATAAGGTAGTGGTGAAGAGTGGTGTAGATAGTTACCTATGAATAAGGTAGTGGTGAAGAGTGGTTAGATAGTTACCTATGAATAAGGTAGTGGTGAAGAGTGGTTAGATAGTTACCTATGAATAAGGTAGTGGTGGTGTGGTTAGTTACCTATGAACAAGGTAGTGGTGAAGAGTGGTTAGATTACCTTACCTATGAACAAGGTAGTGGTGAAGTGTGGTTAGTTACCTATGAACAAGGTAGTGGTGGTGTGGTTAGTTACCTATGAATAAGGTAGTGGTGGTGTGGTTAGTTACCTATGAATAAGGTAGTGGTGAAGTGGTTAGATTAGTTACCTATGAATAAGGTAGTGGTGTTTGGTTAGTTACCTATGAATAAGGTAGTGGTGGTGTGGTTAGTTACCTATGAATAAGGTAGTGGTGGTGTGGTTAGTTACCTATGAATAAGGTAGTGGTGGTGTGGTTAGTTACCTATGAACAAGGTAGTGGTGAAGAGTGGTTAGATAGTTACCTATGAATAAGGTAGTGGTGAAGAGTGGTTAGATTTACCTATGAATAAGGTAGTGGTGAAGAGTGGTTAGATTACCTATGAATAAGGTAGTGGTGGTGGGGTTAGTTACCTATGAATAAGGTAGTGGTGAAGTGTGGTTAGATTTACCTATGAATAAGGTAGTGGTGAAGTGTGGTTAGATAGTTACCTATGAATAAGGTAGTGGTGGTGTGGTTAGTTACCTATGAATAAGGTAGTGGTGGTGTGGTTAGTTACCTATGAATAAGGTAGTGGTGGTGTGGTTAGTTACCTATGAACAAGGTAGTGGTGGTGTGTGGTTAGTTACCTATGAATAAGGTAGTGGTGAAGTGTGGTTAGTTACCTATGAACAAGGTAGTGGTGGTATGGTTAGTTACCTATGAATAAGGTAGTTGAAGACTAGTTTCAACTGAGACTGCCTATGTATAAGGTAGTGGTGAAGCTAACTGGTTAGATGCTTATCCTATGAATAAGGTAGTGGTGAACTGTGGTTAGATAGTTACCTCTCCGAGTGGTGGGCATCTGGTGAAGACGGTTAGATAGTTACCTATGAATAAGGTAGTGGTGAAGGTGGTTAGAAGTTACCTATGAATAAGGTAGGTAGTGGTGAAGGGTGGTTGAGTTACCTATGAATAAGGTAGTGGTGGTGTGGTTAGTCACATGGTCTCTCCTATCATTGGTAGTGCAGAAGAGTGGTTAGACAATTAATCTTCTCCTTTCCCCCTTCTGATGACCAGGTGGCCTATGAATAAGGTAGTGGTGGTGCATGTCTGGTTAGACATATCAGTGTGGATGACCACCACCTAAGGTAGTGGTGAAGACGGAGCTGCTCTTTACCTATGGGGATAAGGTAGTGGTGGTGTGGTTGATCCTATGAATAAGTAGTGGTGAAGAACTGGTTGTGTTACCTCCCAGAATAAGAACCTTGGCGTGATCCTGGTGAAGAGTGGTTAGATAACTAACATCAGGTAGGCGGTGGCCCGTTCTTGTAAGGTTCATGCTGGTGAAGATGGTTAGATAGTTACCTATGAATAAGGTAGTGGTGAAGAGTGGTTAGTTACCTAATCCAGGTACTTGTGTCTCCCGTTAGATGGTTACCTAACTGCTGTAAGGCTAGTGGTGACCCCTAGAGTGGTTAGATAGTTACCTATGTAGCCCGTCTGGTGTTCAACATTCCCAAGTTCTCTCACGTGGTGTGGCTAGTCTCTCCACTGGCTTCCAGTTGAAGCTCCATCCGAACACAAGACCATGGTGATAGTTACCTATGAATAAGGTAGTGGTGAACGTGGTTAGATAGTTACCTATGATAAGGTAGTGGTGAAACAAGGGCACTATGTTCATCCACCTCTGGTGTGGTTCCCTACCACTGAGGAAGTACAGTTCCCAAGGTTAGTGAAAACTAGTGGTGAAGAGTGGTTAGATAGTTACCTATGAATAAGGTGGAACAAACTCCCTCAAGACGCCAGGTGGTGTGGTTAGTCAATCACCACCTTCCGGAGACACCTGAAACCCCACCTCTTTCAGGAATACCTAGGATAGGATAAAGTAATCCTGTCTCAGTTACCTATGAATAAAAGATTTAGATGCACTATTGTAAAGTGGCTGTTCCACTGGATGTCTTAAGGTGAGTGTCGTGGTAAGAGCGGTTAGATAACCTATGACTTAAATGTAAAATGTAAATGTAGTAGTGGTGAAGGTGGTTAGTTACCTATGAATAAGGTAGTGGTGATGTGGTTAGTTACCTATGAATAAGGTAGTGGTGAAGAGTGGTTAGTTTACCTATGAATAAGGTAGTGGTGGTGTGGTTAGATTTACCTATGAATAAGGTAGTGGTGGTGGGGATAGTTACCTATGAATAAGGTAGTGGTGGTGAGTGGTTAGTTTACCTATGAATAAGGTAGTGGTGGTGTGGTTAGATTACCTATGAATAAGGTAGTGGTGGTGGGGTTAGTTACCTATGAATAAGGTAGTGGTGGTGTGGTTAGTTACCTATGAATAAGGTAGTGGTGAAGAGTGGTTAGTTTACCTATGAATGAGGTAGTGGTGGTGTGGTTAGTTTACCTATGAATAAGGTAGTGGTGAAGGTGGTTAGATTTACCTATGAACAAGGTAGTGGTGGTGTGGTTAGTTACCTATGAATAAGGTAGTGGTGAAGTGTGGTTAGTTTACCTATGAACAAGGTAGTGGTGGTGTGGTTAGTTACCCTATGAATAAGGTAGTGTGGTGGTTGGTTAGTTACCTATGAACAAGGTAGTGGTGGTGTGGTTAGATAGTTACCTATGAATAAGGTAGTGGTGAAGAGTGGTTAGTTACCTATGAATAAGGTAGTGGTGGTGTGGTTAGTTACCTATGAATAAGGTAGTGGTGAAGAGTGGTTAGTTACCTATGAATAAGGTAGTGGTGGTGTGGTTAGTTACCTATGAATAAGGTAGTGGTGAAGAGTGGTTAGATAGTTACCTATGTATAAGGTAGTGGTGAAGAGTGGTTAGATAGTTACCTATGAATAAGGTAGTGGTGAAGAGTGGTTAGATAGTTACCTATGAATAAGGTAGTGGTGAAGAGTGGTTAGATAGTTACCTATGAATAAGGTAGTGGTGAAGAGTGGTTAGATAGTTACCTATGAATAAGGTAGTGGTGGTGTGGTTAGTTACCTATGAATAAGGTAGTGGTGAAGAGTGGTTAGATAGTTACCTATGTATAAGGTAGTGGTGAAGAGTGGTTAGATAGTTACCTATGAATAAGGTAGTGGTGGTGTGGTTAGTTACCTATGAATAAGGTAGTGGTGAAGAGTGGTTAGATAGTTACCTATGAATAAGGTAGTGGTGAAGAGTGGTTAGTTACCTATGAATAAGGTAGTGGTGGTGTGGTTAGTTACCTATGAATAAGGTAGTGGTGGTGTGGTTAGTTACCTACCTGAATAAGGTAGTGGTGGTGTGGTTAGTTACCTATGAATAAGGTGGTGAAGTGTGGTTAGTTACCTATGAATAAGGTAGTGGTGAAGTGTGGTTAGATAGTTACCTATGAATAAGGTAGTGGTGGTGTGGTTAGTTACCTATGAACAAGGTAGTGGTGGTATGGTTAGATAGTTACCTATGAACAAGGTAGTGGTGAAGTGTGGTTAGTTACCTATGAACAAGGTAGTGGTGGTGGGGTTAGTTACCTATGAATGAGGTAGTGGTGGTGTGGTTAGTTACCTATGAACAAGGTAGTGGTGGTGGGGTTAGTTACCTATGAATAAGGTAGTGGTGGTGTGGTTAGTTACCTATGAATAAGGTAGTGGTGGTGTGGTTAGTTACCTATGAACAAGGTAGTGGTGGTGTGGTTCGTTACCTATGAACAAGGTAGTGGTGGTGTGGTTAGTTACCTATGAACAAGGTAGTGGTGGTGGGGTTAGTTACCTATGAACAAGGTAGTGGTGGTGTGGTTAGTTACCTATGAACAAGGTAGTGGTGGTGTGGTTAGTTACCTATGAACAAGGTAGTGGTGGTGTGGTTAGTTATCTATGAATAAGGTAGTGGTGAAGGTGGTTAGTTTACCTATGAATAAGGTAGTGGTGGTGTTAGTTAGTTACCTATGAATAAGGTAGTGGTGGTGGTTAGTTACCTATGAATAAGGTAGTGGTGGTGTGGTTAGTTACCTATGAATAAGGTAGTGGTGAAGTGTGGTTAGATAGTTACCTATGAATAAGGTAGTGGTGGTGTGGTTAGTTTACCTATGAATAAGGTAGTGGTGGTGTGGTTAGTTACCTATGAATAAGTAGTGGTGTGTGGTTAGTTACCTATGAACAAGGTGGAAGTGGTTAGATTTACCTATGAATAAGGTAGTGGTGGTGTGGTTAGTTACCTATGAATAAGGTAGTGGTGGTGTGGTTAGATTTACCTATGAATAAGGTAGTGGTGGTGTGGTTAGTTACCTATGAATGAGGTAGTGGTGGTGTGGTTAGTTAGTTACCTATGAATAAGGTAGTGGTGGTGGTGTTAGATTTACCTATGAATAAGGTAGTGGTGGTGTGGTTAGTTACCTATGAAAAAGGTAGTGGTGAGGAGTGGTTAGTTACCTATGAATAAGGTAGTGGTGGTGTGGTTAGTTACCTATGAATAAGGTAGTGGTGAAGTGGTTAGATTAGTTACCTATGAATAAGGTAGTGGTGGTGTGGTTAGTTTACCTATGAACAAGGTAGTGGTGGTGTGGTTAGTTACCTATGAATAAGGTAGTGGTGGTGTGGTTAGATAGTTACCTATGAATAAGGTAGTGGTGGTGTGGTTAGTTACCTATGAATAAGGTAGTGGTGAAGAGTGGTTAGATAGTTACCTATGAATAAGGTAGTGGTGGTGTGGTTAGTTACCTATGAATAAGGTAGTGGTGAAGAGTGGTTAGATTTACCTATGAATAAGGTAGTGGTGAAGTGTGGTTAGTTACCTATGAATAAGGTAGTGGTGAAGTGGTTAGTTACCTATGTATAAGGTAGTGGTGAAGAGTGGTTAGATAGTTACCTATGTATAAGGTAGTGGTGAAGAGTGGTTAGATAGTTACCTATGAATAAGGTAGTGGTGAAGAGTGGTTAGATAGTTACCTATGAATAAGGTAGTGGTGAAGAGTGGTTAGATAGTTACCTATGTATAAGGTAGTGGTGAAGAGTGGTTAGATAGTTACCTATGAATAAGGTAGTGGTGGTGTGGTTAGTTACCTATGAATAAGGTAGTGGTGAAGAGTGGTTAGATAGTTACCTATGAATAAGGTAGTGGTGGTGTGGTTAGTTACCTATGAATAAGGTAGTGGTGGTGTGGTTAGTTACCTATGAATAAGGTAGTGGTGGTGTGGTTAGTTACCTATGAATAAGGTAGTGGTGGTATGGTTAGTTACCTATGAATAAGGTAGTGGTCAAGAAGTCAGTGGTCAACTGAGACTGCTACCTATGAATAAGGTAGGCCCTGGTGTGGTTAGCTACCTCTGAATCCTCTGCTCTGATCCTTCTAGATAGTTACCTATGAATAAGGTAGTGGTGAACCATCAGATCCTCCTCTCCACCCTCTGAATGGGATAGTCTCCTATGGGTAGTGGTGAAGAGTGGTTGATAGTTACCTGACAAGGTAGCTCCTACCAGGTGGCGTGGTGAGAATGGTTAGATCTTACCTATGACCACGCGTACCACTGGTGAAGGGCTGGTTAGGCCCTTACCTATTCTCGCTAAGGTAGTGGTGAAAGTGGTTAGATCTTACCTATGAATAAGGTAGTGGTGAAGTGTGGTTAATCTTCTTACCCCCTTCTGATGACCAGGTGGGTGACCGCATCTCTGCATGTCTGGCAGACATAGGTAGTGGTGAAGACGGATTAGATACCACCTATGAATAAGGTAGTGGTGAAGAGTGGCTGCCTATCCTCCCGGGGAAGGACTGCCCGTTCCATGATCTCGCCATCACGGTTGACAACTCCATTGTGTCCTTCCCAGAGCGCTAAGAACCTTGGCGTGATCCTGGACAACACCCTGTGGTTAGATAGTTACCTATGACATCAAGGTAGTGGTGTTCTTGTAGGTTCATGTTACCATGAATAGAGTAGTGGTGAAGTCACACAGGTTAAGTTAGTAATCCAGGCACTATGTCATCTCCCGTAGTGGTGAACTGAACTGGTTGGCTGGGCTCCCTGCCTGTTAAACCCTATGACTCATAAGGTAGTGGTGAAGGTGTGGTTAAGTTCCTATGAATAAGGTAGTGGTGAAGAGTGGTTTCCACTATGAATAGATAAGTTGGTGTCCGCTACAAGACCATGGTGCTTGTAGGTGTGTGGGGTTAGTTACCTATGAATAAGGTAGTCCAGGCTGGTGATCAGGCCCTACCTAAACAAGGGCAGTGGTTCATGGTTAGCTAGCCTTACCTATGAATAAGTTAAAACTGTGGTGAAGAAGAGTGGTGGTGGAACAAACTACCTATGAATAAGGTAGTGGTGAGTCAATTAGATAGTTACCTATGAATAAGGTAGTGGTGAAAGTGGTTAGATTCAGGAATACCTATGTATAGGATAAAGTAGTGGTGAAAAAGTGGTTTAGATGCACTTTGTATGAATAAGGTTCCACTGGTGTCTTAAGGTGAACGCACCAATTTGTAAGTTACCTATGAATAAGGTAGTGGTGAATGGTTAAATGTTACCTATGTAAATGGTAGTGGTGTGGTGGTTAGTTACCTATGAATAAGGTAGTGGTGAAGAGTGTGGTTAGTTACCTATGAATTAGGTAGTGGTGGTGTGGTTAGTTACCTATGAACAAGGTAGTGGTGGTGTGGTTAGATTTACCTATGAATAAGGTAGTGGTGGTGGGGTTAGATTTACCTATGAATAAGGTAGTGGTGGTGGTGGTTAGATAGTTACCTATGAATAGGTAGTGGTGAAGTGTGGTTAGATTTACCTATGAATAAGGTAGTGGTGGTGGGGTTAGTTACCTATGAATAAGGTAGTGGTGGTGTGGTTAGTTTACCTATGAATAAGGTAGTGGTGGTGGGGTTAGTTTACCTATGAATAAGGTAGTGGTGGTGTGGTTAGTTTACCTATGAATAAGGTAGTGGTGGTGGTTAGTTACCTATGAATAAGGTAGTGGTGGTGTGGTTAGTAGTTACCTATGAACAAGGTAGTGGTGGTGGTTGGTAGTTACCTATGAATAAGGTAGTGGTGGTGTGGTTAGTTAACTACCTATGAATAAGGTAGTGGTGGTGTGGTTAGTTACCTATGAATAAGGTAGTGGTGAAGAGTGGTTAGATAGTTACCTATGAATAAGGTAGTGGTGAAGTGTGGTTAGTTACCTATGAATAAGGTAGTGGTGATGTGGTTAGTTTACCTATGAATTAGGTAGTGGTGGTGTGGTTAGTTACCTATGAATAAGGTAGTGGTGAAGTGGTTAGTTACCTTTGTATAAGGTAGTGGTGAAGAGTGGTTAGATAGTTACCTATGTATAAGGTAGTGGTGAAGAGTGGTTAGATAGTTACCTATGAATAAGGTAGTGGTGAAGAGTGGTTAGATAGTTACCTATGAATAAGGTAGTGGTGAAGAGTGGTTAGATAGTTACCTATGTATAAGGTAGTGGTGATGAGTGGTTAGATAGTTACCTATGAATAAGGTAGTGGTGGTGTGGTTAGTTACCTATGAATAAGGTAGTGGTGAAGAGTGGTTAGATAGTTACCTATGTATAAGGTAGTGGTGAAGAGTGGTTAGATAGTTACCTATGAATAAGGTAGTGGTGGTGTGGTTAGTTACCTATGAATAAGGTAGTGGTGAAGAGTGGTTAGATAGTTACCTATGAATAAGGTAGTGGTGGTGTGGTTAGTTACCTATGAATAAGGTAGTGGTGAAGAGTGGTTAGATAGTTACCTATGAATAAGGTAGTGGTGGTGTGGTTAGTTTACCTATGAACAAGGTAGTGGTGGTGTGGTTAGTTACCTATGAATAAGGTGGTGGTGTGGTTAGTTACCTATGAATAAGGTAGTGGTGGTGTGGTTAGTTAGTTACCTATGAACAAGGTAGTGGTTGTGTGGTTATAGTTACCTATGAATAAGGTAGTGGTGGTATGGTTAGATTACCTACCTATGAACAAGGTAGTGGTGAAGTGTGGTTAGTTACCTATGAACAAGGTAGTGGTGGTGGTGGTTAGTTACCTATGAATGAGGTAGTGGTGAAGTGTGGTTAGTTTACCTATGAACAAGGTAGTGGTGGTGGGGTTAGTTACCTATGAATAAGGTAGTGGTGGTGTGGTTAGTTACCTATGAATAAGGTAGTGGTGGTGTGGTTAGATTTACCTATGAACAAGGTAGTGGTGGTGTGGTTAGATTTACCTATGAACAAGGTAGTGGTGGTGTGGTTAGTTACCTATGAACAAGGTAGTGGTGAAGTGTGGTTAGATAGTTACCTATGAATAAGGTAGTGGTGGTGTGGTTAGTTACCTATGAACAAGGTAGTGGTGGTGTGGTTAGTTACCTATGAATAAGGTAGTGGTGGTGTGGTTAGTTACCTATGAATAAGGTAGTAGTGGTGAAGGTGGTTAGTTACCTATGAATAAGGTAGTGGTGGTGTGGTTAGTTACCTATGAATAAGGTAGTGGTGGTGTGGTTAGTTACCTATGAATAAGGTAGTGGTGGTGTGGTTAGTTTACCTATGAATAAGGTAGTGGTGGTGTGGTTAGATAGTTACCTATGAATAAGGTAGTGGTGGTGTGGTTAGTTACCTATGAATAAGGTAGTGGTGAAGTGTGGTTAGTTACCTATGAACAAGGTAGTGGTTGAAGAGTGGTTAGTTACCTATGAACAAGGTGGAGTGGTTAGTTACCTATGAATAAGGTAGTGTGGTGTGGTTAGTTACCTATGAATAAGGTAGTGGTGAAGAGTGGTTAGATAGTTACCTATGAATAAGGTAGTGGTGGTGGTGGTTAGTTACCTATGAATAAGGTAGTGGTGGTGTGGTTAGTTTACCTATGAATAAGGTAGTGGTGGTGGTTAGGTTAGTTACCTATGAATAAGGTAGTGGTGGTGTGGTTAGTTACCTATGAATAAGGTAGTGGTGGTGGGGTTAGTTACCTATGAATAAGGTAGTGGTGGTGTTAGATAGTTACCTATGAACAAGGTAGTGGTGAAGAGTGGTTAGATTTACCTATGAATAAGGTAGTGGTGGTGTTAGATAGTTACCTATGAACAAGGTAGTGGTGGTGTGGTTAGTTACCTATGAATAAGGTAGTGGTGAAGTGTGGTTAGATTAACTACCTATGAATAAGGTAGTGGTGGTGTGGTTAGTTTACCTATGAATAAGGTAGTGGTGGTGTGGTTAGTTACCTACCTATGAATAAGGTAGTGGTGGTGTGGTTAGTTACCTATGAATAAGGTAGTGGTGAAGTGGTTAGTTACCTATGAATAAGGTAGTGGTGGTGTGGTTAGATTTACCTATGAATAAGGTAGTGGTGAAGTGGTTAGTTTACCTATGTATAAGGTAGTGGTGAAGAGTGGTTAGATAGTTACCTATGTATAAGGTAGTGGTGAAGAGTGGTTAGATAGTTACCTATGAATAAGGTAGTGGTGAAGAGTGGTTAGATAGTTACCTATGAATAAGGTAGTGGTGAAGAGTGGTTAGATAGTTACCTATGTATAAGGTAGTGGTGAAGAGTGGTTAGATAGTTACCTATGAATAAGGTAGTGGTGGTGTGGTTAGTTACCTATGAATAAGGTAGTGGTGAAGAGTGGTTAGATAGTTACCTATGTATAAGGTAGTGGTGAAGAGTGGTTAGATAGTTACCTATGTATAAGGTAGTGGTGGTGTGGTTAGTTACCTATGAATAAGGTAGTGGTGAAGAGTGGTTAGATAGTTACCTATGTATAAGGTAGTGGTGAAGAGTGGTTAGATGGTTACCTATGAATAAGGTAGTGGTGGTGTGGTTAGTTACCTATGAATAAGGTAGTGGTGGTGTGGTTAGTTACCTATGAATAAGGTAGTGGTGGTGTGGTTAGTTACCTATGAATAAGGTAGGTGAAGTGTGGTAGTTACCTATGAATAAGGTAGTGGTGGTGTGGTTAGTTACCTACCTATGAATAAGGTAGTGGTGAAGTGTGGTTAGTTACCTATGAATAAGGTAGTGGTGAAGTAGTGGTTAGATACCTACCTATGAATAAGGTAGTGGTGAAGTGTGGTTAGATTTACCTATGAATAAGGTAGTGGTGAAGAGTGGTTAGATAGTTACCTATGAATGAGGTAGTGGTGGTGTGGTTAGTTTACCTATGAATAAGGTAGTGGTGAAGTGTGGTTAGATAGTTACCTATGAATAAGGTAGTGGTGGTGTGGTTAGATAGTTACCTATGAATAAGGTAGTGGTGGTGTGGTTAGATTACCTATGAATAAGGTAGTGGTGGTGTGGTTAGATTTTACCTATGAACAAGGTAGTGGTGGTGTGGTTAGTTACCTATGAATAAGGTAGTGGTGGTGGGGTTAGTTACCTATGAATAAGGTAGTGGTGGTGTGGTTAGTTACCTATGAATAAGGTAGTGGTGGTGTGGTTAGTTACCTATGAATAGGTAGTGGTGAAGTGTGGTTAGATAGTTACCTATGAATAAGGTAGTGGTGGTGTGGTTAGATAGTTACCTATGAATAAGGTAGTGGTGGTGTGGTTAGTTTACCTATGAATAAGGTAGTGGTGGTGTGGTTAGTTACCTATGAATAAGGTAGTGGTGGTGTGGTTAGTTACCTATGAATAAGGTAGTGGTGAAGAGTGGTTAGATAGTTACCTATGAATAAGGTAGTGGTGGTGTGGTTAGTTACCTATGAGTAAGGTAGTGGTGAAGTGTTAGTTAGTTACCTATGAACAAGGTAGTGGTGAAGTGTGGTTAGTTACCTATGAATAAGGTAGTGGTGGAGTGGTTAGTTTACCTATGAATAAGGTAGTGGTGAAGAGTGTTAGATAGTTACCTATGAATAAGGTAGTGGTGGTGTGGTTAGTTACCTATGAATAAGGTAGTGGTGAAGTGGTTAGTTACCTATGAATAAGGTAGTGGTGAAGAGTGGTTAGATAGTTACCTATGAATAAGGTAGTGGTGAAGAGTGGTTAGATAGTTACCTATGAATAAGGTAGTGGTGAAGAGTGGTTAGATAGTTACCTATGAATAAGGTAGTGGTGAAGAGTGGTTAGATAGTTACCTATGAATAAGGTAGTGGTGAAGAGTGGTTAGATAGTTACCTATGAATAAGGTAGTGGTGAAGAGTGGTTAGATAGTTACCTATGAATAAGGTAGTGGTGAAGAGTGGTTAGATAGTTACCTATGAATAAGGTAGTGGTGAAGAGTGGTTAGATAGTTACCTATGTATAAGGTAGTGGTGAAGAGTGGTTAGATAGTTACCTATGAATAAGGTAGTGGTGGTGTGGTTAGTTACCTATGAATAAGGTAGTGGTGAAGAGTGGTTAGATAGTTACCTATGTATAAGGTAGTGGTGAAGAGTGGTTAGATAGTTACCTATGAATAAGGTAGTGGTGGTGTGGTTAGTTACCTATGAATAAGGTAGTGGTGAAGAGTGGTTAGATAGTTACCTATGTATAAGGTAGTGGTGAAGAGTGGTTAGATAGTTACCTATGAATAAGGTAGTGAAGGTGGTTAGATAGTTACCTATGTATAAGGTAGTGGTGAAGAGTGGTTAGATGGTTACCTATGAATAAGGTAGTGGTGGTGTGGTTAGTTACCTATGAATAAGGTAGTGGTGGTGTGGTTAGTTACCTATGAATAAGGTAGTGGTGAAGAGTGGTTAGATAGTTACCTATGAATAAGGTAGTGGTGGTGTGGTTAGTTACCTATGAATAAGGTAGTGGTGAAGAGTGGTTAGATAGTTACCTATGAATAAGGTAGTGGTGAAGTGTGGTTAGATAGTTACCTATGAATAAGGTAGTGGTGAAGTGTGGTTAGTTACCTATGAATAAGGTAGTGGTGAAGAGTGGTTAGATAGTTACCTATGAATAAGGTAGTGGTGAAGAGTGGTTAGTTTACCTATGAATAAGGTAGTGGTGAAGTGTGGTTAGATAGTTACCTATGAATAAGGTAGTGGTGAAGTGTGGTTAGTTACCTATGAATAAGGTAGTGGTGGTGTGGTTAGTTACCTATGAATAAGGTAGTGGTGAAGTGTGGTTAGATTACCTATGAATAAGGTAGTGGTGAAGAGTGGTTAGATACCTATGAATAAGGTAGTGAAGTGGTGTGGTTAGATAGTTACCTATGAATAAGGTAGTGGTGGTGTGGTTAGATTTACCTATGAATAAGGTAGTGGTGAAGTGGTTAGATTTACCTATGAATAAGGTAGTGGTGAAGTGTGGTTAGATAGTTACCTATGAATAAGGTAGTGGTGGTGTGGTTAGATTACCTATGAACAAGGTAGTGGTGGTGTGGTTAGATTTACCTATGAATAAGGTAGTGGTGAAGAGTGGTTAGATAGTTACCTATGAATAAGGTAGTGGTGGTGTGGTTAGTTACCTATGAATAAGGTAGTGGTGGTGTGGTTAGTTTACCTATGAATAAGGTAGTGGTGGTGTGGTTAGTTACCTATGAATAAGGTAGTGGTGGTGTGGTTAGATAACTACCTATGAATAAGGTAGTGGTGGTGTGGTTAGTTACCTATGAATAAGGTAGTGGTGGTGTGGTTAGTTACCTATGAACAAGGTAGTGGTGAAGTGTGGTTAGTTACCTAGTGAAGAAGTGGTTAGTTAGTTACCTATGAATAAGGTAGTGGTGGTGTGGTTAGTTTACCTATGAATAAGGTAGTGGTGAAGAGTGGTTAGATAGTTACCTATGAATAAGGTAGTGGTGAAGAGTGGTTAGATTACCTATGAATAAGGTAGTGGTGGTGTGGTTAGTTACCTATGAACAAGGTAGTGGTGGTGGGGTTAGTTACCTATGAATAAGGTAGTGGTGGTGTGGTTAGTTACCTATGAACAAGGTAGTGGTGAGTGGTTAGTTAGTTACCTATGAATAAGGTAGTGGTGAAGTGTGGTTAGATTTACCTATGAATAAGGTAGTGGTGGTGGGGTTAGTTACCTATGAATAAGGTAGTGGTGAAGAGTGTTAGTTAGTTACCTATGAATAAGGTAGTGGTGGTGTGGTTAGTTACCTATGAATAAGGTAGTGGTGGTGTGGTTAGATAGTTACCTATGAATAAGGTAGTGGTGGTGTGGTTAGTTACCTA
This sequence comes from Oncorhynchus nerka, assembly GCF_034236695.1. NCBI lineage: Eukaryota > Metazoa > Chordata > Actinopteri > Salmoniformes > Salmonidae > Oncorhynchus > Oncorhynchus nerka. The sequence goes on from NC_088409.1 coordinate 25,250,980, forward strand.
TGAATAAGGTAGTGGTGAAGTGTGGTTAGTTACCTACCTATGAATAAGGTAGTGGTGAAGTGTGGTTAGTTACCTATGAATAAGGTAGTGGTGAAGTGGTTAGTTTACCTATGAATAAGGTAGTGGTGAAGTGTGGTTAGATTTACCTATGAATAAGGTAGTGGTGAAGTGGTTAGTTTACCTATGTATAAGGTAGTGGTGAAGAGTGGTTAGATAGTTACCTATGTATAAGGTAGTGGTGAAGAGTGGTTAGATAGTTACCTATGAATAAGGTAGTGGTGAAGAGTGGTTAGATAGTTACCTATGAATAAGGTAGTGGTGAAGAGTGGTTAGATAGTTACCTATGTATAAGGTAGTGGTGAAGAGTGGTTAGATAGTTACCTATGAATAAGGTAGTGGTGGTGTGGTTAGTTACCTATGAATAAGGTAGTGGTGAAGAGTGGTTAGATAGTTACCTATGTATAAGGTAGTGGTGAAGAGTGGTTAGATAGTTACCTATGAATAAGGTAGTGGTGGTGTGGTTAGTTACCTATGAATAAGGTAGTGGTGAAGAGTGGTTAGATAGTTACCTATGAATAAGGTAGTGGTGAAGAGTGGTTAGATGGTTACCTATGAATAAGGTAGTGGTGAAGTGTGGTTAGATTACCTATGAATAAGGTAGTGGTGAAGTGTGGTTAGATAGTTACCTATGAATAAGGTAGTGGTGAAGAGTGGTTAGTTTACCTATGAATAAGGTGGTGGTGAAGAGTGGTTAACCTATGAATAAGGTAGTGGTGAAGTGTGGTTAGTTACCTTACCTATGAATAAGGTAGTGGTGAAGAGTGGTTAGTTACCTATGAATAAGGTAGTGGTGGTGTGGTTAGTTACCTATGAATAAGGTAGTGGTGAAGTGTGGTTAGTTACCTATGAACAAGGTAGTGGTGGTGGGGATAGTTACCTATGAATAAGGTAGTGGTGGTGTGGTTAGATAGTTACCTATGAAGGTAGTGGTGGTGGATAGTTACCTATGAATAAGGTAGTGGTGAAGTGTGGTTAGATAGTTACCTATGAATAAGGTAGTGGTGAAGTGTGGTTAGATAGTTACCTATGAATAAGGTAGTGGTGGTGTGGTTAGTTTACCTATGAATAAGGTAGTGGTGAAGAGTGGTTAGATTTACCTATGAATAAGGTAGTGGTGAAGAGTGGTTAGTTACCTATGAATAAGGTAGTGGTGGTGTGGTTAGATTTACCTATGAATAAGGTAGTGGTGGTGTGGTTAGTTTACCTATGAATAAGGTAGTGGTGGTGTGGTTAGTTACCTATGAATAAGGTAGTGGTGAAGTGTGGTTAGATAGTTACCTATGAATAAGGTAGTGGTGAAGTGTGGTTAGTTACCTATGAATAAGGTAGTGGTGAAGTGTGGTTTAGATTTACCTATGAATAAGGTAGTGGTGGTGTGGTTAGTTTACCTATGAATAAGGTAGTGGTGGTGTGGTTAGAAGTTACCTATGAATAAGGTAGTGGTGGTGTGATTAGTTACCTATGAATAAGGTAGTGGTGAAGTGTGGTTAGATTTACCTATGAATAAGGTAGTGGTGAAGAGTGGTTAGTTACCTATGAATAAGGTAGTGGTGAAGAGTGGTTAGTTACCTATGAATAAGGTAGTGGTGAAGTGTGGTTAGATTACCTATGAATAAGGTAGTGGTGAAGAGTGGTTAGATTTACCTATGAATAAGGTAGTGGTGAAGAGTGGTTAGTTACCTATGAATAAGGTAGTGGTGAAGAGTGGTTAGATAGTTACCTATGAATAAGGTAGTGGTGAAGTGGTTAGATAGTTACCTATGAATAAGGTAGTGGTGAAGAGTGGTTAGATAGTTACCTATGTATAAGGTAGTGGTGAAGAGTGGTTAGATAGTTACCTATGAATAAGGTAGTGGTGAAGAGTGGTTAGATAGTTACCTATGTATAAGGTAGTGGTGAAGAGTGGTTAGATAGTTACCTATGAATAAGGTAGTGGTGAAGAGTGGTTAGATAGTTACCTATGAATAAGGTAGTGGTGAAGAGTGGTTAGATAGTTACCTATGTATAAGGTAGTGGTGAAGAGTGGTTAGATAGTTACCTATGAATAAGGTAGTGGTGGTGTGGTTAGTTACCTATGAATAAGGTAGTGGTGAAGAGTGGTTAGATAGTTACCTATGTATAAGGTAGTGGTGAAGAGTGGTTAGATAGTTACCTATGAATAAGGTAGTGGTGGTGTGGTTAGTTACCTATGAATAAGGTAGTGGTGAAGAGTGGTTAGATAGTTACCTATGTATAAGGTAGTGGTGAAGAGTGGTTAGATAGTTACCTATGAATAAGGTAGTGGTGGTGTGGTTAGTTACCTATGAATAAGGTAGTGGTGGTGTGGTTAGTGGAATAGAGTGGTGTTACCTATGAATAAGGTAGTGGTGAAGTGTGGTTAGTTACCTATGAATAAGGTAGTGGTGGTGTGGTTAGATAGTTACCTATGAATAAGGTAGTGGTGAAGAGTGGTTAGTTACCTATGAATAAGGTAGTGGTGGTGTGGTTAGAATGAATAAGGTGGTTGAAGAGGTTAGTTACCTATGAATAAGGTAGTGGTGAAGTGTGGTTAGATACCTACCTATGAATAAGGTAGTGGTGAAGTGTGGTTAGATAGTTACCTATGAATAAGGTAGTGGTGGTAGTGGTTAGATAGTTACCTATGAATAAGGTAGTGGTGAAGGTGTGGTTAGATAGTTACCTATGAATAAGGTAGTGGTGAAGTGTGGTTAGATAGTTACCTATGAATAAGGTAGTGGTGGTGGGGATTAGTTACCTATGAATAAGGTAGTGGTGAAGGTGGTTAGATAGTTACCTATGAATAAGGTAGTGGTGAAGTGTGGTTAGATTTACCTATGAATAAGGTAGTGGTGAAGTGTGGTTAGATAGTTACCTATGAATAAGGTAGTGGTGGTGTGGTTAGTTACCTATGAATAAGGTAGTGGTGAAGAGTGGTTAGATAGTTACCTATGAATAAGGTAGTGGTGAAGTGTGGTTAGTTTACCTATGAATAAGGTAGTGGTGGTGTGGTTAGTTTACCTATGAATAAGGTAGTGGTGGTGTGGTTAGTTACCTATGAATAAGGTAGTAGTGGTGGTTGGTTAGTTACCTATGAATAAGGTAGTGGTGGTGTGGTTAGTTTACCTATGAATAAGGTAGTGGTGGTGTGGTTAGTTACCTATGAATAAGGTAGTGGTGAAGAGTGGTTAGACCTATGAACAAGGTAGTGGTGAAGAGTGGTTAGATAGTTACCTATGAATAAGGTAGTGGTGGTGTGGTTAGATTTACCTATGAATAAGGTAGTGGTGGTGAGTGGTTAGATTTACCTATGAATAAGGTAGTGGTGAAGAGTGGTTAGATAGTTACCTATGAATAAGGTGAAGAGTGGTTAGACCTATGAATAAGGTAGTGGTGGTGTGGTTAGATTTACCTATGAATAAGGTAGTGGTGGTGTGGTTAGTTACCTATGAATAAGGTAGTGGTGGTGTGGTTAGTTACCTATGTGGTTGGTGGTGATAGTTACCTATGAATAAGGTAGTGGTGAAGAGTGGTTAGATAGTTACCTATGAATAAGGTGGTGAAGGTGGTGTTAGATAGTTACCTATGAATAAGGTAGTGGTGGTGGTTAGTTACCTATGAATAAGGTAGTGGTGGTGTGGTTAGTTTACCTATGAATAAGGTAGTGGTGAAGAGTGGTTAGATAGTTACCTATGAATAAGGTAGTGGTGAAGAGTGGTTAGATTTACCTATGAATAAGGTAGTGGTGGTGTGGTTAGATTTACCTATGAATAAGGTAGTGGTGAAGTGTGGTTAGATAGTTACCTATGAATAAGGTAGTGGTGAAGTGTGGTTATAGTTACCTATGAATAAGGTAGTGGTGAAGTGTGGTTAGATAGTTACCTATGAATAAGGTAGTGGTGAAGAGTGGTGTAGATTAGTTACCTATGAATAAGGTAGTGGTGAAGAGTGGTTAGATAGTTACCTATGAATAAGGTAGTGGTGAAGAGTGGTTAGTTACCTATGAATAAGGTAGTGGTGATGTGGTTAGTTACCTATGTATAAGGTAGTGGTGAAGAGTGGTTAGATAGTTACCTATGAATAAGGTAGTGGTGAAGAGTGGTTAGATAGTTACCTATGAATAAGGTAGTGGTGAAGAGTGGTTAGATAGTTACCTATGAATAAGGTAGTGGTGAAGAGTGGTTAGATAGTTACCTATGAATAAGGTAGTGGTGAAGAGTGGTTAGATAGTTACCTATGAATAAGGTAGTGGTGGTGTGGTTAGTTACCTATGAATAAGGTAGTGGTGAAGAGTGGTTAGATAGTTACCTATGTATAAGGTAGTGGTGAAGAGTGGTTAGATAGTTACCTATGAATAAGGTAGTGGTGGTGTGGTTAGTTACCTATGAATAAGGTAGTGGTGAAGAGTGGTTAGATAGTTACCTATGAATAAGGTAGTGGTGAAGAGTGGTTAGTTACCTATGAATAAGGTAGTGGTGGTGTGGTTAGATAGTTACCTATGAATAAGGTAGTGGTGAAGTGTGGTTAGTTACCTATGAATAAGGTAGTGGTGGTGTGGTTAGTTACCTATGAATAAGTGGTGGTGTGGTTAGTTACCTATGAATAAGGTAGTGGTGAAGTGTGGTTAGATAGTTACCTATGAATAAGGTAGTGGTGTGTGGTTAGTTACCTATGAACAAGGTAGTGGTGAAGTATGGTTAGTTACCTATGAATAAGGTAGTGGTGAAGTGTGGTTAGTTACCTATGAACAAGGTAGTGGTGGTGGGGTTAGTTACCTATGAATAAGGTAGTGGTGAAGAGTGGTGGTTAGTTACCTATGAACAAGGTAGTGGTGGTGGGGTTAGATAGTTACCTATGTATAAGGTAGTGGTGGTGTGGTTAGTTACCTATGAATAAGGTAGTGGTGGTGTGGTTAGTTACCTATGAATAAGGTAGTGGTGAAGAGTGGTTAGATAGTTACCTATGAATAAGGTAGTGGTGGTGTGGTTAGTTACCTATGAACAAGGTAGTGGTGGTGTGGTTAGTTACCTATGAATAAGGTAGTGGTGAAGAGTGGTTAGTTACCTATGAATAAGGTAGTGGTGTGGTGTGGTTAGATAGTTACCTATGAATAAGGTAGTGGTGAAGTTTAGTTAGTTACCTATGAATAAGGTAGTGGTGAAGTGTGGTTAGTTAGTTACCTATGAATAAGGTAGCGGTGGTGTGGTTAGTTACCTATGAATAAGGTAGTGGTGGTGTGGTTAGTTACCTATGAATAAGGTAGTGGTGGTGTGGTTAGTTACCTATGAATAAGGTAGTGGTGAAGAGTGGTTAGATAGTTACCTATGAATAAGGTAGTGGTGGTGTGGTTAGTTACCTATGAATAAGGTAGTGGTGAAGAGTGGTTAGTTACCTATGAACAAGGTAGTGGTGTGTGGTTAACCTATGAACAAGGTGGAGTGGTTAGTTACCTATGAATAAGGTAGTGGTGGTGTGGTTAGTTACCTATGAATAAGGTAGTGGTGAAGAGTGTGGTTAGTTACCTATGAATAAGGTAGTGGTGATGTCGTTAGTTACCTATGTATAAGGTAGTGGTGAAGAGTGGTTAGATAGTTACCTATGAATAAGGTAGTGGTGAAGAGTGGTTAGATAGTTACCTATGAATAAGGTAGTGGTGAAGAGTGGTTAGATAGTTACCTATGTATAAGGTAGTGGTGAAGAGTGGTTAGATAGTTACCTATGTATAAGGTAGTGGTGAAGAGTGGTTAGATATTTACCTATGAATAAGGTAGTGGTGAAGAGTGGTTAGATAGTTACCTATGAATAAGGTAGTGGTGAAGAGTGGTTAGATAGTTACCTATGTATAAGGTAGTGGTGAAGAGTGGTTAGATAGTTACCTATGTATAAGGTAGTGGTGAAGAGTGGTTAGATAGTTACCTATGAATAAGGTAGTGGTGGTGTGGTTAGTTACCTATGAATAAGGTAGTGGTGAAGAGTGGTTAGATAGTTACCTATGTATAAGGTAGTGGTGAAGAGTAGTTAGATAGTTACCTATGTATAAGGTAGTGGTGGTGTGGTTAGTTACCTATGAATAAGGTAGTGGTGAAGAGTGGTTAGATAGTGTTACGTTCCCCAGTTTATGTGTTGTAGTTTGTGTTTGTGTTTGCGGCTTTTGTTACGCCAGATAACTTCATACAATACACTGTGATGCCCTTTGGCATGTGTAATGTACCTGCTACTTTTCAGCGGCTAGTTAACATTGTGTTTGAAGATGTGCCAAATTGTACTGCTTACCTTGACGATGTGGTGATTCATTCGTCTACTTGGTCTGATCATCTCTCCACTTTGAAAAGTGTGTTTCAGCGGTTGGAGAAGGCTTCTTTAACCCTCAATTTGGCCAAGTGTGAGTTTGGGAAGGCTACAGTGACTTTACTTAGGGAAACAAGTGGGACGAGGTCAAGTGCGCCCAGTAACTGGCAAAGTGGAAGCAATTGTTGCTTTTCCTGCTCCCACTACTCGCCGCCAGTTGCGCAGATTCCTGGGGATGGTAGGGTACTATCGTACATTCTGTAAGAATTTCTCAACGGTAGTAGCTCCCCTTTCATCTCTGCTTAGTCCCAAGGTACCATTCAAGTGGTCCAAGGACTGTAACTACGCTTTTGAGTCCGCTAAAGCGCTACTTTGTAGTGCCCCAGTGCTTGCCGCCCCCAACTTTGATAAACCTTTTAAGTTGGAGGTAGATGCTAGTATAGTGGGGGTGGGTGCGGTTCTCTTACAGGAAGATGGAGACGGAGTGGATCGGCCCGTCAGTTTCTTCTCCCGTAAGTTCAACTCGTGTCAGTCAAGGTACTCCACTATTGAACAAGAGACGCTGGCTTTATTGCTTGCCTTACAGTTCTTTGAGGTATATGTGGGCTCCAGTGCCTTGCCTGTAATGGTCTTCACGGACCATAATCCGTTGGTGTTCTTGAAACAAATGTACAACCAGAACCGCCGCCTTATGCGGTGGGCTCTGATTGTGCAAAGATATAATGTACAGATAGCTTATGTGAAGGGCTCGGCGAATGTGGTTGCTGACGCTCTATCACGGGTTTACTAACTGGGGATACGTTGGCTTTTGTTATTGCAAAACTAGATTTGCAATTTTTGTGGTGGGCGTGTTACGTTCCCCAGTTTATGTGTTGTAGTTTGTGTTTGTGCATGTGTTTATTTCAGGAAATGGCTCCGGAAATCCCTCAAGCAGCTGATTGGTCGACTCCATGGCTAATTGGAGAGCTGACTCCGCCCCCTCGTCAAGACAGCTGTCTCCAATTACCCATTCCATCTGAAGATATATAAAAGCCAGTGTTCTGTTCAGGAGGGAGAGCTTTTTGTAGAGAGATTTTCAGAGAGATTTAGCTAGAGATTTTGCTAGAGGTTGATTTTGCTGAGAGTTGGTATATTTTGTGAGTTTGTTGCTCAGATAGAGCTTATTTGATGTCGTTTGTTTGAAAATTGTTTAATATTCTGTTTCATTTGTTCCCAAGGGGAAAAGGGGAAGGCACTTTGGGAGTGCTTAGGCAAGAGGCCCGCGGGCATACATATACCCGTAGCATATTCACTGTCTAGGCACACTAGGTAAGACCTGGGCGGACCACCCCCTGTATTTTGGTTAGGGCACCAGGTGGTGCTAAATTAGGTAAGTAGTGGGTAGGCAGGTAAGATAGGAGAGGGGGGGTTTTGAGATTTACTTTCTTTGCTTTGGTTCCGTCCAGCCCCTTTTCCCCATATTACCGTGTAAAGGAATAAAGTCCTTGTAAACGGTACCACATTCTGCTTGTTGTCATTTTTTTTACTCGCACCTACAGTCCATACCTTTTTCGCTTCACAGAGAGTTTAGTTGTAGCAGGGTGTTGCGTTCCCTCTTCATAGAGGC